>NC_021161.2:22971728-23001806 GCF_000331145.2 Cicer arietinum
TATTATTATTATTTTTATTATTATTATTATTATTATTATTATTATTATTATTATTATTATTATTATTATTATTATTATTATAATTTTGTATTAAAGATTGTTTTAAATATGTAGATGTCTAAATCGATTTGTCAAATGAGAGCATGAGATAAAATTTTAAATTGATCCACACTATTTGATGAATAAAGTTTTAAAAATGTCAATGATTTGTGTGCGAGTCTATTATTATACTACACACTATTTGAAGGAGTTGTTTTGTTTGTTCTTTTACAGGTGCCTCATATTGTAACAAACAAGCTTATTATTATACTACAAACACCATTTGAAGGGAGTTGTTTTATTTGTTACTCTGCATGTGCCTCATATTGTAACAAGACTATTATTACGGAAAAAACAAATGCTTTAAATATCGAAATTCTTAGGAGCCTAAAATATTACATATAGATAATAATAGATCTGACACTAAAATTACATTTAAACACAATTTCAAATAAAAAATAGGCTACACCATCACCTATACACAGAAAGATAGAAAGTGAGTAAATTAATCAAAGAAATATTGATCAATTTTAATTCAATTTTGACTCAACAATTGAGTAATGACACTCTATAACCATTTCATGATATATTTATTTTAGGAATTTGGGATGGGACAATATTACATATTTTTAATGGTATATTGTTATAAAAATATATATTGTCAAAAAACTAACTCTATTAACATTGAGATTTTATGAAATACAATCTTAGATTTTGAATTGATCTATTTACTATTTGTTTGTTGAATTGTCGTTTTTATTATGATGGTTTCAATATGTATTTTTTAAAGGAATATTTTTTATATGTTCTTGAACGATTTTGTTATTGTATATTTAAATGAAATATTATATTCTAAATATGATTCTATGAAGATAATTGTTAAAAATGAATTATTTTTATTGTATGTGTTTGGGATGAGTTTATACTCGATATGAATGAGTCTGATATCCCACAGTTATTTATCAGATGAGCTACGTGCTTCATATATGACTCTTATACCCCATATGAGATGAATTTCAAACTCCACATGGATCGGTTTTGTACCCCATACTAGATGAACTATTGCTCTAGATGATGAGATAATACTCACTTCGTTGATGTAGTACATCTCCATATAACGATGAGATGCCATTGAATTGATTAATTTATTTTCTACATAATAAATGTGCGTATTTGACTATTATATATGTGAATTATTGTTAATTTAAGTGAATGAGTTTATATCAATTATTTGAAGTAATTGGTTATTATAAAAAATTATTTATATTATTTGTATTTCTAAAGAATATTTTTGGAAGAACATGGGTGTTATAATCAATTTTTTCGGTTACCGTGCAGACTTAGAACAACACTTATTATAAAATTTTGTGTATTATTCACTGGAATTTAGTATATCATTAATGTGTTGTTTTCAGAGACTGAGACCCTTAACGGCATCAAGAGTTGAGAAGTCATACATGCTTTGAGAAGAGTAATTTCCTTATATTAGATTAGTAGATCAAGAATAAGTAGACACCGTTTCTACATCATATTTCATTTTGAGATTATTTATTAAATGCCTAATTTTGAATGTTTATTTATTAAAGAAATTTTTAAGCTGTAAGGATATTTTATGGATTTTACAATATTATTTCTTTCGAATAATTCGTTATTTATTATAAGTACCTTGTTCTCTTATATAAATAGGAAAGCTTTTCTTTTATTATCTCAATCGTTAATCCCACGTAACTAGACGTTATTGTTACAAAATTTATACCATAACCCCTTCTACCTAAATGCTCCAAAAGTTACAAAATTTATACCATAACCCCTTCTACCTAAATGCTCCAAAAGCAAGACTTCTTGAACCCCTTCAAGAATACTTATGAACTCATATCTTCAAGAATGAAAACACCTTTCCAAACTTGCAAGATAGTCAGCTTTAGTAATCCAAACTCTAGAACAAAAAAGAGCACCTCTTTTTATTTATTTATTCTAGATCATTCAGGTCTAGAATAATCACTCTAATAAGATATACTTCACCCTTGATATTTTTCACTCAAAGATTCAACAACACAATAGTCTTGAATTAGAAAAAGTGTTTAATTTGTATATGACTTTGTATGCTTGAATCATGATGAATAGATGAAAACATTCTACTTCAAAATGATGGTTCAAATAAGCTCAAAATTTCATCTTAAAGCGGTGTGAATTGATTCACAAAATCTCATGGAATGACGTGAGTTGATTCACATGATAGATCATTCGATTCAAGTAGCAGTTCGATTTTTGATGGTGAGAGTGTATGTTTATAAGAAGAATTATTTTTTGAAGTTATGTAGTACCTTTTTTTAAAACTCAGTTCAAATAAGTCAAGAGCAACGCGAACAATGATAGTTTGAGGTCAAATTAAAAAAAATAAAAAATTACAACAAAACATCTTGCAAAAGCTAGTAGATAATTTATAATAAAGCTCGTGACAAATAGTAGTTTTTCATGTACTCAAATATATCGAAAAAGTTTACACAAATGTTTTGCAGAAACACTGTTTCTTTTCCAAAGATGAAATTCAAAACAAGACAATAATACAATTGGAAAAGGACAAACTTCTAAGCTAATTTTTACAACTACAAAAAAATTAAAGACTACTAGATATTGCAGATCTACCGATGACATCTAGCTTCAAGGCATATGACCATCCATCCAAGCTGTGACTCTATCATACCTTCGTTGTCATCCCGATTACCACATAACTCGTTCTTTAATTTCTAGGTTGTTCATCTTGGTTTCAAAACAATAACAAATGTTACCATGTTGAAATTAACATATATACAGTTACGAAGGATATAGCATAAACAAAGTAAACATGTTTACAAAACATAAATAACCAACATTAATATGCATAAAATTATAATTTCAACATATATTTTCAACAAAAGATTCAAAGTCTTAATGCAATGCCTATATATCAGTGCACATGATTCCCAAATATTATATTCTTCACAAAGGAGCGTGAATAATAAATGTACAATCGCTCACAGACCAGTACGATTCACCAAAGTATGTTTCCATAAATACCATAGCTTGGTTTAACTTAGATTCAAAGACACCTTCAACCATTAATTAAATTTTATTATTAATAATCTCAACCTTAGGGTACCGATCTAAATCAATCTAATAAATTAACTTAAATTAGGGTTCAAATATTCGCATTTTCCAATTTAACATATTCTAAACATGCATGATCAAGTGACCTAGAAAGTATGTTTATTTTGATCAAGTGACCTAGAAATGAGTCTATTAGGGTTGATTATAACATGCATGTCCTTTTTATTTAGAAAAACTTTATAATTAAAGTATTGATCTTGCAGGCATGATGATTTAAAGACAAGAAACTGATTTCTTGAAACTTATGGATGGAACAACCTTGATACTGGAATTTGTAAAAATTATTAGTTGTGAATTTTTTAGCAAAATAAATATTTTTAGTGATTCAGGGTATGTTCGTTATCGTTTTATAAATTTGCATAATTTTTCTATTTCATCATCATAATCTTCTAAAAATCAATGCATTCGAGATCAGTTCAGTGGTTTGATTCTTAGAAAAACAAATCAGTTTCGTAAATTTGGTATATGATTTTTCATAGTTTGGTGATGTAGAGTTTGAGTAAAATAAGTTTCAAACCACTCTGTGTATGTTAGAGTTTGATTGCAGAAAATTTTGGGACATGAAAATTTGAAATGAGAATTACAAAATTTACTACATTTCTAAAGAAGTCATATAATGAGTTTAGTTTTGAAATAAAAATAATTTGGCCTATTAGTACTTTACGGACAAGTTTAGAATATGTTAAATTGTAAAACTCAAGTATTGAAAAGTCTTTTAAAAGTCTTCATGTCTCATAAAGTCTTTTAGTAGGTTAAGTTTTTTTTTTTTTAAAAGATAGTTGAAGTTATTTATTAGGTTGATTTGTATTAGTACTAATAAAACTTAATTAATGATTGAAGGTCTCTTAGAATATGAGTTAAACCACACTGCAATTTTTACAGAAACGAAAAGAAAGGACAATTTCCATATTTTTATATATGTACATTAATATGTCTTGTGTGGAATGATGATGTTTGTAGCGAAATAATTGAGGGTAGAGACCTCTCTTTTGACTTAACAGAATGGTCTAACCCATTGCGGGCCTTTTAGAAACATAACTCGAGACATATTAAGTGCTTCATAACAATAGACAAAAATTTATATTTAATAATAATTTCCAAAAATTAATTTTTGTTAATCCATAATTGATTAATGAAATAACCAATCTTACAATCTCTCACTTGGATGAAAATAGTCAATCAGTAAAAGAATATGAATTTTAATACTTGAATTTCAATTTTGGTCAAAACACCCGTCTTCTAAAGGGAAATAAGCTAGAATGAATGTTTATTTTGCATGATCAAGTGACCTAGAAAGTATGTTTATTTTGGTCAAAACATATCTAAGACTTACATTTTTATACTAGAATGAATATTTTAGAATGACCCAATCATTTGAAAATGTTACAAAAGAAAACTTCCACTAACACAAAACACCAAAAGACTTAATTCTCAAGGTCTCGTAGAGTATGTCATATGTTATAGTGCACTCACTAATATATTACAATATAAAAATGATAATTTTGAAGTGTTTATAATTTTTAGTAAAAAAAATATTTATAATTTGTGTACACATGCACTTCCATTGATCCAATATATAAATAAGATTCAAATTCTCATTAAGAGCCCACTATTTTTGTAAAACCTTTACCATGCATGAAGAATATGATAATTAATTCATACATTTTGACAATACATGATAAGTTATTTTAAAATCTTACAAGGTACAATCAAAAAAATAAATGGTAATTATAAATTTATAGGTTACAAAATTAAATCACATATTACTTTCTAAGCAAAATATAAATCCTAAATGTTGCCTTCTGTCTCTGACTCCAACCTTACTCATTCCCTCTATTGTAATACATAAAAAAATAAAGGTGAAATAATAATTTCAGTGAGTTCTATTAAAAGAGGAGGGTAGGTTGAATAGTTTTCCTTTAAGAAAATAATGAAAGCTTGACTTGAATATGAAATGCTTTTCATTAGCCATAGTTCAAACATTTAAAATCTTTTCTAAGGAAAAGCTTGTCGATTTCCATTTCCTTTTATAAGGTAAAACTCCCCCAATTATCTAGATGTGGGTAACCCAGGTAATTCGAGTCTCTTGCAAAGGTGGTCTGGCCATGATCCCAATTGGCGTCCCAATGTTTTACCTTTATCCATTGTTTCTGACCTAAAAAAAAGCTGAAATGTCTCACCGTAATATGTAGGTCATTATCATAATTATGAAATGCAACATATTTTCACATCATGTATGCAATGCATATCTCAATCATCAATTGAATAATTTTATTTAACTTCATTCAACATTACAATTCTAAAATCAAAGTATAATACTATTACTCGCATGGATCATCGTAATTTATTCTAACTCGAGGTAATACAATTAGAGGTTCACTAAGATCATAGGCATATAGTTAGGGCATTTTTGGATTAGAAGTATCGTGATTAGGGACGACCTAATCAGAGGCAACGTAACAAGAAGTTGATTTTGACCAGAGGCAACATAATTAGAGTCATAGGAAATGTAACCAAATGTAGAGTAAGAGGAAACTTGACCAAATGTAGAGTAAGAGGAAACTTGACTAGAGGCAAAGGCATAATTAGTGGAAACATAAGACGAGGCATAATCAAAAGAAACATGATCAGAGGCAGAACCAGAACAACTTGATTATAGGCAAAATCAAAAGCAACATGATCAGAGGCAAAATCAAAAAGCAACATGATTATAGGTAGAACCAGGACACATGATTAGAGGCAGAAATAGAAGAAGGAATTTAGAGGCAAAATAATAAAGAGAACTAAAAGTTGATTGACAAGTGTAGGAATTCTGGGTACACATCAATTTTATATTTCACCTATCACAATTAATTCTATTTCTTGGGTTCCTAACACATCATAATCACCACACCAACATATGCAGAATGAATGATTTTTAAAAGAGTTATATGCATATTTTCAACATTTCCTGCATGCTACAACACTTAGTTTACTCTAAGAAAATCATGTTTATAGTAAATAAGATTTAACTGAACCTAGAAAACCCACATGAAAAAGTGATGTTTACTTTAAGAAAAGAACTCATAATTTTCTAAGGAAACTCCTTTTCGATTTGAGCTAATTTGGCGAAGTTATCTTCTACTCCGCTGTCAATTTCGTTAGTTATCGCTCTTTGCTCCCATTTATTTTGAGTTTTTCGTAGTTGTCATCGACGTTACTTTACTATGATGTGGATGGTTATTGAAGATTGAAACCGAAAACATACATGCAAGGGATCAAAGAAAGTATGAGGAACTTTAATGAGCTATTGTATTTGAAAGATTTTTGAAAGAGATGGAAAAATGGAGAATTGGAAGAGATGATAAACAGTAACAGAGTGGTTATGTGTTAGAGTGTTTTGTGAGAAGATTGTGGCAGGAAGAACGAAGGAAAACGAACCCAAGAATGAGTTAAAACCTGTGAGTTTCTAAGGAGGGAGAGAAATGTGACATATCCTTCATTTTACAATTGGACAATTTTAATATAACCATTTTTCCATTTCTACTTTAAACTTAAGTCAACTAAAATAAAGTATTACAAATAAATAATTTTTCTATAAATAATTTTATTAATTTAAGTATAGAAATGTTTTCTAAACTAAAAGGAGGGTTTTACAAGTTTAAAAATACTATTAACATTGTTTATAATTGTGTGCACACTCCTACTGATTCTATATATATAACTAAGATTTGGACTCTCATTAAAGTCCGCTAGTATGCATAATACTCTAATGATATCATATTCAATAGTAAGATATTAAATTCAAAGGGCAAAATTATCACGAAAAATATTTATAGAATTTATGATTAATAATGTTTCATAAACTCAATCACATTTTTTTTTGCACAAAATAGAATATAGCATATTTATTAAGATAAGTGGCTACACTACGCGAAAAACTGCATTTTACAGCGCTTTTTTTAATCCATTTACAGCGCTTTTTCAAAAAAACAAGCGCTGTGGAATCGAGCGCTGTAAATGATACAACAACGCTTTTAAAAAAGCGCTATAAAACATGTAAATATAACGCACGCTTGTTATGCACATTTTACAGCGCTTTTTCAAAAAAGCGCTGTAACATGCACCCCATTATATGAGTTATGGGTCTGCTTTTAGAGCGCTTTTTAACACAAGCGCTGTAAAATGCACACCCATTATATGAAATTATGGGTCTGCATTTTACAGCGTTTTTTTGCGAAAGCGCTGTAAAATGCACACCCATAATATGAAATTATGGATCTGCATTTTACAGCGCTTTCTCAAAAAAGCGCTGTAACATGCACACCCATAATATGAAATTATGGATCTGCATTTATTTGACAATTTCCTCGTGCACACGACCTTCTCTTACAAAAACCTTCAATGAAAATTTTAAACTAGATTAATTACAAATACATTTAATTAATTACCAATAAATGCAATTAAAAGTATTTTTTACCTTATGTACAAGCTGATTACAGTAGCACTCAGCTCCTTATGTACGAGAAGTTCGTACATGTGCTCCTTTTCGAGGTATTCAACATACTCATCTCCAAATATATCTTTATTCATGTGTACGATGGGCGAATCGTTGCTGCTGCCCATGTTCCTTTTTATTTGGATGTCAAAACACGCCCCGTATTTACCAAGGCGTGGCTGAATTTTATTAGGAGCAGCAGCAGCAGCGACCGATTTCCCCGATCCAGATTTTTTGTTGCTGCAAGTTTGATAGCTTTATTACCCTCGGGCCTTTGTGATTTGGCAGCTCTATTTACCTCCAATTTTTGAGGTTTGCTGCCTTTTTTTGGCTGTAGGGATGGTTTATTTATTTGGACCTACAAAAATGAGATAAATGTTAGTTTATTGAATCTGAAAAAATGACAAACCTTAGGCAATAAATGTGACAAACCTTTTCGGGAGATGTAACTGATTTATCTCTGGGAATATTTTTTTTGAGGGCAACAAGGTTTGTGGGCCATGCTACGTAACTACCAATAGCGTCGCTTAAGAACTGCATATCTCCATCGTTGTCCGGTATGGGCAACGATGCAATTGGTTCGAAAGCAACAGTAGGCGATACTTTGACATGGCCCGCGGGGATCAGAATATTGTGCAATACTTCTCCCGAAGTATTGTACAATATTCCTTTTCCCACCTTCCGTTGAGTAGGCGAGGACAAGTATAGGACACATGTAGTGACACCCTACATCAATAGTTAAAACATAAGTACAGTTAATATATAAGTTTGTTTAATACATAAGTAATTACATAAACAAGTAAGCAGTAAGTAATTAATTACCTCGGGAATAATTTTCAAACCGACGTTGCAACTCCTGGTTTCACTCTCCATTTGTATTTCAGGTTGGAGCTAAACCGGAAGTTGCTTGTCTTTATTCGTATTCACCAAGAGTGCCACTTGCTCTGATAGGATTCTGAGCTTCTCTAATACTTCCTCGTTGGAAGGTTTTTGGCGCTTCTCTTGAGGAAAAAAGCTTTTGGGAGTTACGCCAAATCCTTTCCCCCTAACTCGACCGGAATACTCAGGGACATTAAACACTTTCCCAAGAATGTCCCTGCAAGTATCCTTGTTGCCCTCTTGAGTTTCAGAACTTTGTTCAATAATTTCCTAAAATACATGTAACATTAAAAAGATAAGTTCAATAGCATTTTTAAAATACAATATTAAAAAATATTAAAGTGATAATATACTTACACAAAGTTCTACAACTTTCTTGACATTTTCATTATCAACCACTCCGTCTTTGTTAACACGCGCTTCCTTCCATAAGATATGACGACCCAAGGGTTGATCGGCTTGGGTGTCTTTTCTCTATTCGTTAAAATCATAAACAAAATAATACAAATTAGTTACACACTATAGTTTATAATACAAATTACTTCATTATATAAAAGTGATGTTTAATTACTTACAATTTGTTGTTCAAGGCGTGCATATCCCATACGTGATTTCTTGTATGGGTGTTTTGGGTTGCTTGCCCGTTCGCGATTTGCCTTACTAATATTCTATATAAAAAAAAAATAGCAATTGTGTAAAAATTTAAAATACGCTACGAATATGAATAATAAAACACAAATGCTAATAAATTAATAACTTACGACAAACGCCGGGTCAGAACGTTTGGAAACAAATGCACTCCATTCATCCTTTGATATATAATGTTGATATATCTTTGGAGGTTCAGCATTTGTGTTTCCTTCTCTATCTTTTAGATAGAAATTTGAGAGATGGGATCTAAATCCACGATGGATTTTCCCAGCAACTCTCAAAACATATGACTTTCGTTCCTCATCAAGAACAAAAGTGGTCTGCAATGAAAACAATTATAAGTAATGTATTTTACAGAAAAAAAATTATAAATGACAAAAGAGTAGATCAAAATATTTACTTGAATGTCATTCCAGATGATATCTTTGGCATCCTTCAACGCCTTATCTCTCCAGTTGTCTATTGTTATTGGGACATTTTGACGAACAACAGCCCCAATGTAGCTTACAAACATGGAGCTGTTGGGGTCAACTGGCTGACCACTCTCGTTCCAGCTTACAAACATAGAGCTGTTGGGGTCAACTGGCTGACCACTCTCGTTCCAGCCAACCTAATAAACTCATATAGTAAGTACATGCCCTAAACCCTTAAAAAAGATAAAAAACACACAACAAACAAGTATAGTATACCTCAAATTTAATGCCATTACTCCTTGCTTTAATCACCTTTTGCATGATAGTTGCACCACGTTTGACTTCTTTTTCATAAGTCTTAGAGGTGTCAACTTCTTCATTTTGAACTTCTATATCTTTGTTTGTATCCATTTAACTACAACAAGTTCAACATGCAGTTTAGTATAACATCAACAAGCTCAACATGGATCATGCATTATTATAAACAAGCTCAACATGTATCAGTATATCTTAAAAAAGCTCAACATGCATTTTAATGATTACAAAAAATTTATAACATCAATACCTGAATAATGGTTCGAAGAAAGATGAAATGTGAAGAAAAGAGGGAACGCAGAAAGTTCACAGAAATATGGTTCACAGAAATACGGCATTGAAGAAATACGTAAGGAGGGTTACGTATTTCAATGAAAATATATTGTGTGAAATGGGAGAGATGATCTTGGATGGAAATAAGGTTCGAAATGAAGGAGATGATCGTGGAAATAAGGTTCGTAATGGACGGGATGATAGGGTTTGCAAAAGAAGAGAAGAATGATGAAGGTTGAGATGATAGTGAAGTTTACGTAATGAAAAGGAAACTGAAGAGGTTACTGTTATATATATGTAACCCTTTTACAGCGCTTTTTTATAAGCCTTTTATAGCGCTTTTGCAAATAAGCGCTCTAAAATGTCTCTTTATGTTAATTTTAAAAGGCTCTTTTACAGCGCTTCTCCCAATAAAAGCTGTAAAAGACCTCCTTGTTTTATTATGGTATATGAATGTTTTTTTTAAAGCCTTTTACAACGCTTTTGCAAAATAGCGCTGTAAAAGAGCCTTTTAAAATTAACATAAAGAGACATTTTAGAGCGCTTATTTGCAAAAGCGCTGTAAAAGACCTCCTTGTTTTATTATGGTATATGAATGTTTTTTTTAAAGCCTTTTACAACGCTTTTTCAAATAAGCACTCTAAAATGTCTCATTATGTTAAATTTAAAAGACTCTTTTACAGCGCTTATTTGCAAAAGCGCTGTAAAAGACCTCTATGTGTTATTATGTTATATGAATGTTTTTTAAAGCCTTTTACAACGCTTTTTTAAATAAGCGCTCTAAAATGTCTCTTTATGTTAATTTTAAAAGGCTCTTTTACATTGCTTATGTTTAAAAGCGCTGTAAAAGACCTCCTTGTTTTATTATGGTATATGAATGTTTTTTTTAAAGCCTTTTATAGCGCTTTTCTAAACGAGCACTGTAAAAGGCCTTATTGTTTTTGTGTTTTGTTATGTTATTTTTTAAACAAGCTCAACATGCAAAACCCACATAGTAGTAACTGGTCACCACCAAAATCTCTTCCTCTTCACCAAACTCTTCTCCTTTTATGCATCTTCTTCACAAACATCAAAGCTTACTCTTTCACAATTCAATCTCCACCTCAACACCCTTTTTATCTCTTTACATTCTCTTTCCTTCTTAAATCGAAACTTAATTGGTATTCAGGATCATTGCCATGTTGCGAAAAATGGGTTTGTGTCTGATGTTTTTGTTAACAATGTGTTTTTGGGGATTCCCATGATGCGTACAAGGTGTTTGAAGAAATGGGTTAATGTCTGATGTTTTTTGGATTCCCATGATGCGTACAAGGTGTTTGAAGAAATGGGTTAATGTCTGATGTTTTTTGGATTCCCATGATGCGTACAAGGTGTTTGAAGAAATGGGTTAATGTCTGATGTTTTTTGGATTCCCATGATGCGTACAAGGTGTTTGAAGAAATGGGTTAATGTCTGATGTTTTTTGGATTCCCATGATGCGTACAAGGTGTTTGAAGAAATGGGTTAATGTCTGATGTTTTTTGGATTCCCATGATGCGTACAAGGTGTTTGAAGAAATGGGTTAATGTCTGATGTTTTTTGGATTCCCATGATGCGTACAAGGTGTTTGAAGAAATGGGTTAATGTCTGATGTTTTTTGGATTCCCATGATGCGTACAAGGTGTTTGAAGAAATTAGGTGTCTGATGAATATTATTTTTAAAGCTTTTTTACAGCGCTTTGTCAAATAAGCGCTGTAAAATGTCTTTAAGTGACATTAGTAGCAAAATGTGAGATGTTATAACTAGGATATAAACCATTCAAATTATATAAGTGACTTAATTTGCTATTCTGTCATATTAGTATAAAACACTCAATTCAAATTACATGCATATTTATCACAATAATTTAGATTATATTCATATTTATCACAATAATTCAAATTACATGCATAGCTTATATAAAACAATTAAACATATACATTAAGATGCCCTCATTCTTTTCCTGGTGGCATTCACATTTGTTTGTCCATTTACAATACGAAACGATGGATTAATCCAAATTCCCTCATCATGATCATCTCTAAGATATAAACCATCATCAGTTGAATCAATTTCATGTGGTTGTTGTGATGTTGCAAATAAAAGATCATTACCAACATCTTCATCATTATTGTTATCATCACTTATTTTATCGGTCGATAGGACAACAAACCATTTATCATCAGAAGGATCAGTGACATAAAACACTTGTTGAGCCTGCGACGCTAAAATAAAAGGCTCGTCTTTGTATCCCACCCTATTAAAATTGACAAGCAAGAATCCTGACTCATCAATCTGAACGCCATTATTATTATCGACCCACTTGCAACCAAATATGGGAACACGAAACATTGTGTAGTCTAACTCCCATATGCGCTCGATAACCCCAAAATATGATAGATTTGCATATATTGGGTTTTTGTCTTTTGCACTTGAGACATGCATCGCTTCAGCTACGAGAGTGACTCCACTATTTTGCATAGTGGTCTGATCATCTTGTTCTTTGGTATAAAATGTGTAGCCGTTAATAACATAACCAGTGTAAGAAAAGACATGTAAGCTCGGACCATTTGCTAGCCACCTCAATCTATTTGAAATTGATCCGGGGTCTATATCAAATTTTGACATTATGTGATTTTTTAACCATGTTACAAAACTTCGATTGTGCTCTCGAGTTATCCAATTTTGATTCCTATTCATGTTCAAACGAGATAACTGATCAATGTGTATTGTAACATACAGTTGAACCTCATCATCATTGTGTAGAACATACAATTGTGCCTGCTCCCATTCTGTCCTTGATATAGTTAGTAATCTCCTTCCTGTTATCCCTTCTCCTGATATTCTTCCCGAATGGCGAGACACTGGAAGCCCTATGGATTCAATATTGGACAGATATTCAGTACAAAATTCAGCAGCCTCTACAACAATGTATCGTTCAACAATACAATCTTCTGGTCGACTTCTACTTTTTACGTACCCTTTTAATATTTTCATATAACGTTCTATCGGATACATCTATCTCATATAAGCTGGCCCACAAAATTGTGTCTCCTTAACCAGATGAACAGTAAGGTGAACCATTATATCAAAAAACGATGGTGGGAAATACATTTCAAGCTCACACAAAGTAACAACAATTTCCCTCTGCAATGTAAGTAATTTCTGAGGGTCGATCACTTTACTACAAATTTCCCTGAAGAAGAAACATAATCTAGTTAAGGCTAGTCGAACTTTTTCAGGTAAAATGGAACGTATACCTATTGGTAGCAAATGCTCCATTATAATATGACAATCATGGGTCTTCAAACCTTTTAACTTGAGGTCTTTCATACAAACCAAATTTTTAATGTTCGAAGAGTATCCTTCTGGAACTTTAACTTCGTGTAGAAATTTACATAAAACAATTTTTTCCTTTCTAGATAGAGTATGAGCGGCTGGAGGTAGATACGTGCGATTTCCTTTCTTTACTGAAGCCAGTTCATTTCTTATTCCCATATCGACCAAGTCCAATCTTGCATTGACGCCATCTTTAGAATTTCCTGGAACATTGAGTAACGTACCAATAACACTTTCAAATACATTTTTCTCAATATGCATCACATCGAGGAAATGTCTTACATACAATGACTTCCAATATGGCAATTCAAAGAAAATTGACTTTTTCTTCCACCCAGTTTTCACCAGCTCTCCCGCAAAAGGTTTGCCAAATTTATTGGTCAAACCTTGTACTTTTTCAAGTATTTGATATCCAGTCGGTGCTAAAGGAGCTTTACCTTCCTCTGATTTTCCATTGAATGCATTTCTCCACCCACGATACTGATGACTATAAGGTAAAAATCTACGATGTCCAAGAAACACATTCTTCTTACAATGTTTCAACCGCATCCAATTTGTACTCTCTTCACATATAGGACATGCACACTGACCTTTAATGCTATATCCTGATAAATTACCATATGCTGGAAAATCATTAATTGTGCCGAACAACATAGCCCTCAAATTGAAACACTTTTTCCTATACCCATCATAAACTTCCACACCTGTCTCCCACAGAATTTTTAAATCTTCAATTAAAGGAGTCAAGTATACGTCGATATCATTCCCCGGTTGTTTGGGTCCAGAAATTAACAGAGACAACATCATAAACTTACGCTTCATACATAACCATGGAGGTAGGTTATATATTACCAAAATCACAGGCCACGTGCTATGTGAGATGCTTTGAAGACCATGTGGATTCATTCCATCAGTAGAAAGTGCAAGTCTTATATTTCCTGACTCTATCTCGAATTCAAGATACTCGTGATCAATTTTTGCCCATTGTGGGGAATCTGCAGGGTGTCGAAACATTCCATCTCTAATTCTTTCATCTGCATGCCATGTCAAGTGTTTTGAATCTTCTTCACTACGATACATGCGCCTAAATCTTGGTATTGTTGATTATTATGACCACGAAATAATCAGAATATATCGGTCTTTAACAAATTAAAGCAATATAGAAAATCGAATACGTCTAGCATACAATTAAGATTGAACATACAATCATACGATGCAAAATTTATTCAGATTCATACACACATCAGAATTATAATGCGGCATACAAGATTAACAATTAAAAGTAAAAGGATAAGGGATAGAATGCACCAAGGTTTATCCTGGTTCAGTTGTCAACGAGACAACCTACATCAAGTCCTGACAATCCAACTGGATTTCAGCTTTTTCTCCAATAGAAAGAATTGTGAATTGTTTACAGATTGTCCAGTTTCCTCGAAACCTATCTATCTCACACAATCTCTTTCCTATTGCTTAACCCCTTGATCCTTGTAGTCACTCAGCAGACTCACACAAAATCAAGTACGGCTCCTTCTTGATGAGGCCTCTCACACAAGAAGATCGCCACCAGTTTCTAGCTGGATTTTTCGCAGTCGTTTCTTTACAAAGTATTTGTTACAAACAAAATAAAAGAAGTACAAAAAGGTGTCTTCAATCTTGATCAATGTGTCTCTCACAAATCTGGTTATTCAAAGATTGTTCATGAGAGCATTGTCTTTTCTCTCAAGAATACTTTTTCAGCTCTCTCAATGATTATGGATAAACTTTTTGGCTTTGATCTGAAAAAGCAATATCAGAATGTTAACATTGTGTTCTTAAGAGTTCTTTTGTATTCTGAAGAACATTCAAGATGTTTTTCAAGTGTATACATGTGTTAATGAGAGAATGATTGAAAACAGTTTATATAGTTTCTGAAAAACAACTAATAAATCGATTTACCAATCAATTCATTAAAGTTATAAAACAGGTCTAATCGATTTGCCAATCGATTATCGCGAGTCTTGTTTTTCTTGAATCTTGAAACTACATAAGCCAATCGATTTGCCAATCGATTCTTTTAAAAACTCTTTTCAGTAAATTATGTTCAGACTTATATGAATCGCTTTCATAATCGATTGCAGGTGTTTTGTTCCACTAAAGATCACACCAATCGATTACGTAATTGATTTACTAAGTCTCATAATCGATTTACAAATACACATAATCGATTTGGTCACAAGCTTAAAGTTCACTGTGATTTCAAAAATGTTTCTTTCAATCGATTTGCCAATCGATTCAGCTTAAGTCAGTGACTTAGCTATTTTCATATTAATCGACGTGCCAATCGATTTAGTAGTATTTGCCTGAAAAGTTCTTACCTGATGTTTAGTTCAATCGATTGCAACCAAACTTAACATGATTGAAATTCACACAATAGATTGTCCAATCGATTGTGTTTGTCACAGGTCAAGTTATTTTTCAAGTATTATCTAAGCAATCGATTTGCCAATCGATTACCTTAGAAATTGGATCTTCACTGTGACTTGTCCAATCGATTTCCCAATCGATTTGGTTCAATCAGTTTTTAATTTGTGATGTGCACAATCGATTTGCCAATCGATTAGCCTGTAAAACAGGTTGCCACTGACTTGTGCAATTTTCATTTCTAATTATGCCAGTCGATTGCCTAATCGATTATACAACCACAAACAGTTATGTTTCCTTACACCCTTGTTATGAAATCGATTTCCCAATCGATTTACTCAGTCAATATTCAACTTTGGTTGATTTCTTGAGTTCCAAGCAATTTGTCTCAAGTGTGTAGGGTTGGATTGTTGTTCCTGAAATCTTGCTCAATTAAAATGTTAGATTTATCATATGATGTATGAACATTGTATGTTTGTTAATTATGTCAAAATTAGGATTCAAAGGACTAAAGTCCAACAATCTCCCCCTTTTTGCATAAGTGACAATCATACAATTTTAACTTGAGTTGAGCATTTCAAGACATAATATTAACAACATTTCATAGCATCATATGTACCATTATCAGATTATAACATCAGAGTATCAGAGCATCTTAGCATAACAGTACACATGCTATTTATCAAAATCAGATCATTATTACATTAAAAATGATTCATTAACAGTCATCAGAGCTTAGTCATCAGAGCAAATAAATGCAACAACTGGCAACATATCTTTTATGAGTGTTAATAATTCTGTAAAGCTTTTATCAGACCATCCATTACTCGCTTTTAAGTTGTACAACTTTAATATCGCTGACAGTCTTGTGAATTTAGTACAACCATTATATAATTCTTTCTCTGCATCACTCAACAAACTTTCAAACATTTTAGGACAATCTCGAAGATCTTCTTCAACTGCTTTTGCAATCTCATCAACTCGGTCCGGCTCATATGTATCTGTATCGAAGTCAGTTGAAGCATATGTCGAACTATTCTCAAAATTAATGTTTCCTTTTTTTTTCTCACCATGTCTTATCCAACATGTGTAGCTTTGATCAATTCCATTACATACTAGATGTCCTTCTAATTCATCTTCTCTAACACGTTTTCCAAAACAACATTTTAAACAAGGACAAACTACTCTATTTGGATCTTTTGCATTCTTCACTGCAAACTCAACAAACTCCTTCACTCCAATTTCATACTCTTTTGACTATCGATTGGCTGAAATCCATTTCCTATCCATATTATACCACCTATATAAATGCAGTAAAAAAAATAATAAGCTTTCAAAATATATCAACAAGTTTAAAAAAAAACCAATATCAACTAACAATTTCAAAACAGAACAGATCATGTGGTATGAGTTTTTGACAATTTCAAAACATGATCATGTGTAGAAGAGATTTAATATATATATATAACAATTTTTAGTAGATTTAATATATATATATATATATAACAAAACATAACAGATCATGTGTAAAAAATACCTGAGACAACGTAGATGGCCGCACAGTACGTAGAGGATATTAGGGTTCCCAACGTATATAATTATTTGAAAGATGTAGAGGATATGAGGGTTTCCAACGTATATAATTATTTGAAAGATGTAGTTTACGGCGCTTGTGAAAAAAGCGCTGTAATAGTTAGTTAAATTCAATGAAAGCGCATGTATTTTACAGCGCTTGTGCAAAAGGCGATGTATTAGGTAGTTCAAATATTTGGAAGCGCATGTGTTTACAGCGCTTGTGAAAAAAGCGCTGTAACTGATACGCGAATGCGCTTCATTTTACAGCGCTTTTTTGACAAGCGCTGTAAAAGCCTTATAACGTTATGCACAAACGTTATTTGACCTACAACAACGCTTGTTTTACAGCGCTTGTGAACAAAAGCGCTGTAAAAGGCTCCGTTATTTTTAAAATATATTTACAACAGCGCTTGTGTTGAGCAAGCGCTGTAAAATGGGCGCTGTTAAATGTCATTTTTGGCGTAGTGTTACATAATAAAAATATTAAACTCATTATATGTAATTTATCAATGGCAGGTTTTATCAAGTTTTGGGTTTCATAGTTAACCATATTTTTTGCATATAGAATTAAGGTGATTATTAATTTTTCCCTTAATTTATAATATAAATTTGTTATGATAAATAAAATTTTCAAAAGAATTTTTATAAACGAAGTAATCTTTACATAAAAGAGTATGACGATTATACGAAACACTTATCATCATATGAGTGAATTAATTTCTTATTGCAGTCACACACATTTGAGAATAATGTTACACGTACAAAATATATATGAGATTTGATTTTTACTATTATTGAGGATATAAGAGAAATAATCATAAACTTTATTATCGTATGTTTTATAAGTACTTCAATAATACAATATGATACTCAATAGGTGTATTGATGTTATACTTGTATTTACATATTTTATTTATATCTATAAATAACATAAGACTGCAATATCCAGCAAATAAAAGGGTATTATTTTATAATTATTATTTAGTTTGTAGTTTGAGATTATTGACACGTAAGATTTCCCCACTTGATCGAGATTAACAGTTGAGCTATCAATTCAAGAGTGAATTAAAACGAAAAAAATTATTTAAACAATTTCTCAACTATCATCTTTACTACACAATAATCATCATGTCAAGTAACATTAGACTAATAGAGTATATAATTAACTTACATAGTATATGGGGATAACTGCAATTCTTTTTTACCAAAGATTTAAAAACTAAATATTAGATCGCATAAAATAATGAAAAATTATGACATGTCTTTAAAGAGAATTTCTTAATTATTGTTATCACACATAAGAAATATGGCAGCAATGTGCACATATTATGTCACCGAAAAATTCTAATATTGATATGATACTCAAACCATAATTGACATAATTATATAATTTATAAGTACATTGAACAATTATCAACAAATTATATGAACAATATTGTAAAAACAAAATTGTACTAAAAATAATACACAGATAGAATATGGTTATAACTAAAATAAATTTAATTATTTAATTAATACAAAGTTTAATTATTATTATTATTATTATTATTTCTTGTTTATTATTATTATTATTAAAATAAATTTAATTATTTAATTAATACAAAATTTGAATGATTACAATCATACAAATTAAGAATGATTATGCCTAAAGAATATAATAAATTAAACCATGCATAACAAAGAGTATTTTTTACGAGTCATATCATAAATATTACTTTTAGAAAATCAATAATATGTAGTTCCACAATTTATAATATAAAAAAGAGTAGTAAATATTATAAACAAATTTATCCTAATATGCAATTAAATAATAACTCATAAAAGGATAAATAATAATCAAATTACGACTAATATCTTACGGTGTGACAATCAATCATCTTTGTATGTAGTGTACAAAGCTTTGATAACTTTAGGATCTATGATCCATTTTACAATGTCATCTCAAACAGTTCATAAATCAAGAGTAAACTGTTATATCAAAATATAAGACTCTAATTTTTATTAACACAATACAAGGATACTACAATTCAAATTACCTAAAAAATTGCTTAATATTTTATTTATTTATAATATTTTACAAATGAGCATTTTTATGACAGAAAATTAATAATCCTAATTAATATTATTTGGTATGAGAATCAAGAAAATCGAGCCTAAATGATCCCACAATCGTAATACTTTCACCGAATTACCACAATCTCCATTGTCACGTATTCCCGTTAGTTCGTATTCTTTCGCCAAATTACCACAATCGCACAATTCAAATTGTAAGTCACCGGTACTCATGAACCATTTCTGAGTTGTTATGTTGTTTGTATTAAGCTTCTAATTATGTTTTTTCAGAATTTTGTTTTTTTGTTTTTTTTTTTGTTTTTGTGTTGTTGGATTTGTATGCAAAATGACACCGCACTACGCGAAAAATGGTATTTTACGGCGCTTTTTTTAAGCCATTTACAGCGCCTTTCCAAAAAATTAAGCGCTGTAGTATCCAGCGCTGTAAAAAGATACAACAGCGCTCTTTAAAATAAAAAAAGAGCTGTAAATCTCTTCTAAAAACACGCTGCTTGTTGTATTAGTTTTACGGCGCTTTTTAAAAAAAGCGCTGTAATATCCATTTTTTAATTTCAATTAGATCTTTATCTGGGATTATAACAACAATCTCCTTCATGAATCGTAATATACAGTATCCACAGTCTATGTTGTTAGTTTGACGAGAGCACTATAAAATAAAACATATAAGTCAATAAATATTTGTAGATTGATTGTTAATGAAATTTTAAAGCCATACATTTCAAACCTTTATTGGAATCCATGTGATTTATTTGATTTTTGCTTCGACACTGTAGCACCCATTTGAGCTCGGAAAACTTGTAAAACACTATCAAATAAATGTGATTATTAGCATTAACAGACACATTATATATATATATATATATATATATATAAAAAATAACATTGAGAAGAGTACGTAATAATGTTTGTAGGGATAGTAACAAATATGGAGATGATTTGCAATGGAGATGGTTAACAATATGGTTCGTAGGGACATTAGGGTTCGCAATGAGAAGGATAATGAAGAGGAGAAGGACACTGAAGTGTACTGAAGTGTAGTGAAGTTTTTTAAAAAGCGCTGTAAAAGACCTTATTTTATTTTTTAAAAGCCTATGACAGCGCTTTTTTTAAAAAGCGCTGTAAAAGACCTTATTTTATTTTTTAAAAGCATATTACAGCGCTTTTTTTAAAAAGCGCTGTAAAAGACCTCCTTATTTTACTTTTAAAAGCCTATCACAACACTTTTTTTAAAAAGCGCTGTAAAAGACCTTATTTTATTTTTTAAAAGCCTATTACAGCGCTTTTTTAAAGAGCGCTGTAAAAGACCTCCTTATTTTATTTTTTAAAAGCCTATTACAGCGCTTTTTTTAAAGAGCGCTGTAAAATACCTCCTATTTTATCTTTTAAAAGCCTATTACAGCGCTTTTTTTAAAGAGCGCTGTAAAATACCTCCTTATTTTACTTTTAAAAGCCTATTACAGCGCTTTTTTAAAGAGCGTTGTAAAAGACCTCTTTATTTTACTTTTTAAAAGCCTATTACAGCGCTTTTTTTAAAAAGCGTTGTAAAATACCTTCTTATTTTATTTTTTAAAAGCCTATTACAGCGCTTTTTTTAAAGAGCGCTGTAAAAAACCTCCTTATTTTACTTTTAAAAGCCTATTACAGCGCTTTTTTACAGACTTTTTAAAGCGCTGTAAAAGACCTCCTTATTTTTTTTTTAAAAACCTTTTTACAGCGTTTTTCCAAAAAGCGCTCTAATAGGTCCTTTAATTATGTGAAATCAAAGTCTTTTACAGCGCTTTTTTTACAGCGCTTGTCAAAAAAGCGTTGTTGTATCCTCCGTTATTTTTAAAATATCATACAACAGTGCTTGTATTTAATAAGCGCTACAAAAAAAAAGCGCTATAAAATGTCATTTTTGGCGTAGTGTCGCTACGTTGCTACAATATCCTTGCAGTTTATGTATTTTTCAATGCTACAACTCATGCTTTTGTTAAACAAGAAATAGTGGTTGTGTTAAACTTTGGTTGTTATAATGGATTGTTCGCTTTTTTTCATACGTTGGATCTGAAACTGTGGAGTCTTCTGGGTTTTGTTTTGTTTTCCCTTTTTTGTGATGTATGCATAAATTATGTTATTTTCTTTTATTAGTTGATGCACCTTAAATTGGAATGTGGTTCTCTTTATGGTGGTTAAGTTTGTTTGTACCCTAAACAAATTCCCTTTAGGCTTATAACCTATAAGTGTTGATAGAGAAGTTAGGGAGTTTTTGTAAAAATAAGATACAAAAGCTAATTTTAACCTATAAAATAAGTTGTTTATTAACAATCACATAACTATTCCAAGGGTTTTTAGTATTTCATTCTCCATAAGGGCAAGTTGAGAAGTTTATAAAACTAGCTCTTACAAATTCTCCATAAGTCAGAAAAAGCTCTTACAAATTGTAAGTGTTTATTGAGGAGCTAAACTAGAGATTTATCAATTTCCTGTCCTCTATATATTCTATTTCTATACTAGTACTTTTTTGGATGTAATCAGTATGTACAAGTGACTATAATTATAGTTATTTCTACATTTTACCTTATTTTATTTGGCTCCTACTTCACAAATCACAACACCTTCTATATGAAATTTGAACTCAAGTTTTATACAATTTTCTCCATCAACCTTCCTGAACACTTAGGGTCCAAATTATTATAAATTTAACTGGAACTTATCATTTTATGCATATGATTAAACAAATCAATGATTAATTATAATAACAAATTTTTTATATTCTCTTCACGTATTGAAGGAACAAAATCATTTTTTCAATTAGTTGTCAATCACAAAGACAATACAGATTTGGGTCAAGGGTTGGATCATCTCTATGTTTCAAAGCAGGAGACTGACCTTAGGTCTATTTTTTACACAGGATTATTTGATTCCTACTTAATTGTTTCCCAAAGCATTTGTGTAAACTGAAGTAAGATTTAAGAGATGCATAATTTATAAATATCCTTTATTAGCTATTTACTTGGCTAGCTACATGTTGCATGCTTAAACTCTTGTTTAAATGCTAGTTGGAATCTCACGTTGTTTTATAATTAATTGTATGTTATTTGTTTAAATATATAGGAACTTTCTTTTAGATTATAGTATGGAGTCTATTGATATGAATTGATGAAGTTCTTTTTGTAGTATTTGAAAATACCGATACACATAAGAAAACAATGTTCATTGTTTGGATATTTTTTTACAAAAATTGGTGAAGATGAAGATGGGATTGAAAAGATTGCATGAAATTTTTGTAGTAATGAATTTAGTATTGGAAAACATATAATTCCTTCACATCTAATTCTTCATGTTTCTCTTTGTAAGAGTATCTTGTTGAACCTTTTTAATCAAGACAGGACCGTCTAACATGATTAGAATCAACCAAAAAATCCATCGTTATTTTCTTGCAGAAAGTATCATTGCACATGATCTTCCTTTTAGCTTTGTTATTATGAGAAAATTCGAATATGGGTGCATTATTAGAATCTTTATGATGAAGTGGTAGAAATACCATTATGTTGGACATTGAGAAAGTATATAACAAAGAAAAGACTAAGCTTAAGGATATCATGGGTAGGATTCCAAATAGAATTTATCTTCGGATGTTTGGACAACATCTAATAGTTAAGGTTATATCTCTTTAACAACTCATTTTGATGATGAACATTGGAAGTTAACCAGTCATGTTCTCAATTTTTGTTGAATGAAACTCTCACACAATGGTATTGTATTGGAAGCCACTTTGTTTGATTGCTTAAAGTAATGGGGAATAGATAAGAAAGTATCTATTATATATATTAAAAATAGACTTCGTTGACACCTCATCATATTTCCTCCACGTATGCAAATATTTCCCACATCAGCCAAAAAGCTAATGTGTACGTCTTGAGAGTTTGCTCTACTCAATGTAACACCCGGTTTTTCAAAGCGAAGGTATATATTTTTTTTTTTCAAAAGGAATTAAAATAAAACAGAGAATTAAATCAGGAAATGCCTTTGGATAAATAACTGAGTCATTATAATTTACAAGCAGCGGAAAAGTTTCCCCAATTATAAATCCAAAACATTTACACAACCATAAATGGTACATGGAACCCATACACATAAGAAGTCGAACTGACAATATTAGTATAAATACAGTTTTCCAAACTAAAAATACTCCAATCCAAAAAGAAGGACACCTAGTCCCTATACATCATCCTAATCTGATCATCCTACCAAAAAGCTATACACCCTGAGTATCTCCACGCGCCCCGTGAGATCCTCCTAACGTAACTGCAGTCACGCGTTCCCATCTCCATTCCCGTCCGTAGGGTACGAACCGGTAGGACCGTCCTGACTCTCATCTGAGGGCAAAGCCCAGATTTCCACAATAATTGTAAAGGGTCACCAACCAAAAAAAATAACAGTTAACACATAGCAATTAAGATTTTAAATGCTCAAAATAACCTTTCAACTAAGCATGCACCTTAAAAGGATTTCCATATGCCAAACATGCATAAACAAGGTTGAGAAATGAAGTTTTTAACAAAACAACATTGTTGTATTCGAATACAACATCTCTGTATTCGAATACAAGGCTGTTTCAGCATTCAGCAAAAAAAACAGCATGTCTGTATTCGAAAACATCAGTCTGTATTCGACTACACAACAAGTCAGTAGCAAAATGTATTCGAATACAACAGTCTGTATTCGACTACACAGCAAGTCAGTAGCAAAATGTATTCGAATACAACAGTCTGTATTCGACTACACAGCAAGTCAGTAGCAAAATGTATTCGAATACAACAGTCTGTATTCGACTACACAGCAAGTCAGTAGCAAAATGTATTCGAATACAACAGTCTGTATTCGACTACACAGCAAGTCAGTAGCAAAATGTATTCGAATACAGCAGTCTGTATTCGACTACACAGTAAGTCAGTGGCAAAAACAGCATGTCTGTATTCGAATACAACAGTCTGTATTCGACTACACAGCAAGTCAGTAGCAAAATGTATTCGAATACAGCAGTCTGTATTCGACTACACAGTAAGTCAGTGGCAAAAACAGCATGTCTGTATTCGAATACAACAGTCTGTATTCGACTACACAGCAAGTCAGTAGCAAAATGTATTCGAATACAGCAGTCTGTATTCGACTACACAGTAAGTCAGTGGCAAAAACAGCATGTCTGTATTCGAATACAACAGTCTGTATTCGACTACACAGCAAGTCAGTAGCAAAATGTATTCGAATACAGCAGTCTGTATTCGACTACACAGTAAGTCAGTGGCAAAAACAGCATGTCTGTATTCGAATACAACAGTCTGTATTCGACTACACAGCAAGTCAGTAGCAAAATGTATTCGAATACAGCAGTCTGTATTCGACTACACAGTAAGTCAGTGGCAAAAACAGCATGTCTGTATTCGAATACAACAGTCTGTATTCGACTACACAGCAAGTCAGTAGCAAAATGTATTCGAATACAGCAGTCTGTATTCGACTACACAGTAAGTCAGTGGCAAAAACAGCATGTCTGTATTCGAATACAACAGTCTGTATTCGACTACACAGCAAGTCAGTAGCAAAATGTATTCGAATACAGCAGTCTGTATTCGACTACACAGTAAGTCAGTGGCAAAAACAGCATGTCTGTATTCGAATACAACAGTCTGTATTCGACTACACAGCAAGTCAGTAGCAAAATGTATTCGAATACAGCAGTCTGTATTCGACTACACAGTAAGTCAGTGGCAAAAACAGCATGTCTGTATTCGAATACAACAGTCTGTATTCGACTACACAGCAAGTCAGTAGCAAAATGTATTCGAATACAGCAGTCTGTATTCGACTACACAGTAAGTCAGTGGCAAAAACAGCATGTCTGTATTCGAATACAACAGTCTGTATTCGACTACACAGCAAGTCAGTAGCAAAATGTATTCGAATACAGCAGTCTGTATTCGACTACACAGTAAGTCAGTGGCAAAAACAGCATGTCTGTATTCGAATACAACAGTCTGTATTCGACTACACAGCAAGTCAGTAGCAAAATGTATTCGAATACAGCAGTCTGTATTCGACTACACAGTAAGTCAGTGGCAAAAACAGCATGTCTGTATTCGAATACAACAGTCTGTATTCGACTACACAGCAAGTCAGTAGCAAAATGTATTCGAATACAGCAGTCTGTATTCGACTACACAGTAAGTCAGTGGCAAAAACAGCATGTCTGTATTCGAATACAACAGTCTGTATTCGACTACACAGCAAGTCAGTAGCAAAATGTATTCGAATACAGCAGTCTGTATTCGACTACACAGTAAGTCAGTGGCAAAAACAGCATGTCTGTATTCGAATACAACAGTCTGTATTCGACTACACAGCAAGTCAGTAGCAAAATGTATTCGAATACAGCAGTCTGTATTCGACTACACAGTAAGTCAGTGGCAAAAACAGCATGTCTGTATTCGAATACAACAGTCTGTATTCGACTACACAGCAAGTCAGTAGCAAAATGTATTCGTCCCCGCTCGCAACGCCGCTTCCAAATTAGTTCACTAGCACCGTAGCGTGGTGGTGAGCAACTTTCCCTTCTATCTCTTCGAGAAATGAGGTTTGGATCTAGGAGAAACGGAGGGGTTTGTGTTTGGATCTCAAAAACCGTTTTTCTTCGTTTTCGAATCAAAGAGGAAGAGTGGAGTTGCGAAAACCTTGATCTAACTCCCACCCAACCTTGGGTTACTAGTTTTGAAGAAAGGAAAGCGACGAAAATGAAAATGGGAGAAAGGAGGAGAATTGCTTCGCGGATAGAGAGGAAGAAGATGGAGTTTTGAAATTTCCTTCCTTTCTTTTTCTTTCCTTTGTTTTTCCTTTCTTCCTTTTTCCTTCCTTCCTTTATATATTCTTTTCTTTTCCTTTTCCTTCCTTCTAGTTTTCCTTTCTTTTTCCCTCCAAACAAACATATATAAACATAATAAATATAACTTAACAAATATCTCAAAATCTAGATATTTGTGAAATTACCGTTTCACCCGAAATGCATTAAATTCTCCATAAGGATTCTTCGCAGTTAAATTCAATTTATTTATCGACGAGAAATTTTAATTGGCATCAAAATATCTTTTTGATTATAAAACTCCAAAATATTAATAACTTTGGCTTAAAAGCCTCCTAGTCAAAATCTAAAATACACCAAAAATACATAATTGGTACTTTAAAATTATGGGTCTTACACTCAATTTCTAAATTCCTAATTTTGTTTTGTCTTCCTTCCACAATTTAATTTTCTCTGTTCTAATTTTTTTAATCATATCTTTTGCTTCTCCTCTTCCTTCGACAATTTCTTTAATCTCTTTAATCCCTGCTTCTGTTTCTCTTCTTCCTTCGAGAATTTCTTTAATCTCTTTAATCCCTAATTTTATTTTGTATTCTTTTCACAATTTCTTTTTCTGTATTCTAATTTTTTTAATCATCTTATGCTCCCAATCCTCCCCCTCTCTCCCCAAACCGACCCGGATCTGCCCTCAAAAGTCTCTCTGCATTTTGAGACCAGAGCATGTAAAATCGCGCAATGAATCTTAGAAACATTGCCTCGGGTCTCTAAAAATCTATACAAATGAAAATCTCGATTCCTAACTCTTAGAAACACTGCCTCAGTGATTGTTGATACTAAGAAGGTGAGCTCTGTGGTAGCTCTTCGAAATTGCCGATTCGTAATTGAAGGATGCGTTTAGGACCGATGATTGTTGATGCTAAGAAGGTGAGAAGGATAATTATGAATCCAAGATAGAATCAAGTCCAAAAACTGTTGTAGTTTTGCCTTTGAGTTTACTAAGAATTTTTTCATGTTTTATTATGGATGATGAATAAAGGAAAAAAATCAGAAGAAGAATCAAGTTTAGAAACTGGTTTTGTATGTAGATTTATGATTTTTTATATATTGATGCATTATTTTATTTTATTTTTTGATGATTTTACTTTTTCTTATCTAGAGTGGACTCAAGTTAGTTGCATTCTTGGCCAAACTAGGGCGTCGATGGAGCCAATCCATCTATTGCTATCAGAGCTTCAATGAAGCTGCTCTAAAGATACCTCTGAAGGTGAGATCCGCGGTAGCTCTTCGAAATTGCCGATTCGTAATTGAAGGATGGGTATAGGACCGATGATTGTTTATACTAAGAAGGTGAGAAGGATAATTATGAATCCAAGATAGAATCAAGTTCATAAATTGGTGTAGTTTTGCATTTGAGTTAACTAGGAATTTTTTCATGTTTTATTATGGATGATGAATAAAGGAAAAAATGAAGAAGAAGAAGAAGAATCAAGTTTACAAACTGGTTTTGTATGTACCCCAAAAGATGTATGTCATTTCTTTTTAAAAAAGCCCTCTAATTAATGTTGAGTTCATTCTTGAGTTATATTTATATTCTATATGCTATATGTAAGACCCTTAATTTTCTAAATTCTAATTTATTCGATTTTAGGGTATTTGGTGTTAAATTGCTTAGGCATTTAGCACAATTGAATTTTAATTTTGGGAATTAAATATCAAAATCATATTTTATTAGAGTTAATAATATATTTAATATTTATATATATTTTGAGACCCGATTTAAATTATTTGTTAGAGAATAATTTAATTAGGTTACAAAAAATTTAATACCGGGCAGTTTTGTTAAAATACCTCGGGTTGCTGAAAATTGTATCTATCAACTGAGTTGCAACGAGAGTTGATATTTTTAACAAAAAGTGGTTTAAGAAGTGAGGAGTGAAATGGTGATTTTATGAAATATCTAGATATTTTTAGATATTTGTAGTTTGTATATATATATAAGAAAGCAAGGAAACAAAAGGAAAAGAGAAAGCCTACGAGAACTTCTTTCTTCTTCCTCTTTCTCTGTTTCTAAATTTTATTTATTTTCAAAACCCACAAACACAAAAACCTTCACTTTTCTCCTAGATCTAAGCTTCGTTTCGAGAAGTGGGAGAAGAGAAAGTTGCTCATTGCCACGCTGCAGTGCTAGTGAGCTAGTTTTCGACGCGACATCACGAACTTAAATTTTACCGGAATTAATTACGGTACCGTAATCGCATGTTAGAGCTATCGTTAAGGTAAGGGCACCTTCCAAACTTTTAGTTTGCATTTAGGACATTATTTGTGATTTTATGAAAAATAAAATTGATGTGTTTGAGGTGTAGATTTGTGGAAAATAAATTTAATTCGTTTATGCGTGAATTAGTGGAATTTGTTTTCGGTGTGTTCTGAGGTGTGGTTTGTGGTGATCTATATTTGGTCTGATTTATATGTTCATAACTATTATTATGAATTTTTTAAATGTGATTTATTTGCGGATTTTGTGGAAAATGAATTGATGAAATTTGGTGGGTTATGTGTAAAAATGTGGAGTTTTGAAATTGGGTGAGTTATGTTTGAATTATTTGAAATTTAATTTAGGTGCTATATGTGTGTTGTCGAATTGAATTGATTGTTGTTGGTGTGAATTGGCAGTAATTAAATTTGACGTGTTTGAGTTACGTAATGAGTTATTTTCAAATAAATGAGTTTCAACTGAAATTGAAAGTTTACAAAAAATTTAGAGTTGTTAAAGTTGTGAAAAAGTTCAAATTTTAACTAAGTTAAAGAGTTTGAGCAAAAAGATAGATTGAAATTGACAATGGTTAGAGTTTAAAATGTTACTCTTTTAATTACTCTTGAACTCAGTTTAAAAAGAAAAAAAAAGGTTTAGAGTATTTTATTAACTCAAAAATTTCGGTGCTTTAATAGACGAGTGTGCTTGTAAAATTTGGACAATATTTGTTTTATTTAGTTTTAACTAAATAATATAGATTATTTGGTTTTAAAAGTTTGATATGTGAGATAGATTTAATTTTGGGAATTTCGTTATGGTTGAATTAATTTTATTGTGAACAAATTGTTATAAATATTTATGTTTATGTAGTTAGCTCCTTGAGTCTCGAAAATGAATCGAGACCGTTGACACCGAGTTAGCGGTGGGGAGAACTCTGATATATTAATGTTGTTGTGGTGTCTTATGGTTGAAAATTTTGAAGATTGAATATGGGTGATTAATGTTTGAAAATTTTGGTGATTCATGTTTGGTGAAATTAATGTGTTCATAATTAATATTATGAATTTTTTTAGAAGAAGTTTATGTGTGGATTGGTGGAAAATGAATGTAATTCAATTTATGTGTGGATTGGATTTGGAGATGTGATTTATGTGTGTTTGTGGAAATGAAAATTAGTGTGAATAATTATGTTTGAGTATGCTCTGTGTTGTATCTGAAAAATCATTAGTGTTAAATGAGTATTAAAAATGGGGAATCTTTTAATAGCTGCATTTACTTAATGATTATGGTGAAAAGAGTTAGAGTATGCTCATGCATTTCATAGTACATGGTGACCGCGATAGGGCCATGGTGATAGTGGTGACCATGATGGGCCACGGGATGATG
>NC_021161.2:23002612-23010806 GCF_000331145.2 Cicer arietinum
GAGACTGCACGCTAGTAAATCATGTTGATCCGTGAGAGATTGCACCTTGGTAATTAGTACTAGTCTATGAGAGGCTGTACAATTATGATTTACGCCCTTCGAGGAGGGTTTTGGTTTGGAATTCTGGAATCATGCATTTTGGCATATACGCATTGCATTAGAGTGTTTGGTGTGCGAGTTATGTTTGTTATACTATGATGATTGTATATACATATTCGGTTGTTGTTGTGATTTGTCGTAATTGCTTTGAGGTGTGAAGTTGGGTTGATTAAGTTTTGATGTAATTATGTGTTCATAATTGATTTAATGAATATTCGAAGTGTTGATTGATTCAGAGCTATTTTAGAACTGAAAATCTGCATTTTCTCTGTTGTATTCGGCTATGACAGTGCAGTTTGTTAAAACTTCATTTTTCAACATTGTTTATGCATTTTTGGACATATGAAAACCCTTTCGAGGAGTATGCTAAGACGAAAGGTTCTTTTGAGCATTTGAAAATATAAGAATTTTGCTATGTGATATTTGTTAATTTCGGTTGGTGACCTTTACAATTATTGTGGAAATCTGGGATTTGCCCTCAGATGATAAACAGGATCATCTTACCGGTTAGTACCCTAGAGATGGGAAAGTAGTTAGTCATACCTGACCGAAGCTATGTCAGAAGGATCTTGCGGGGCGCGTGGAGATCACCCAGGTTGTATAGCTTTTTGTAGCATGATCAGATTAGAGGGCTGTATAGGGTTTAGTTGTCTTTCTTTTGTGGATGTATTTATTTCAATTTGAAAGACTGTACCTATACCTCATATTGTCAGCTTGACTTTTATTTTGATGGGTCCTTGTACCATTTTTTGATGCGACGTGGGGAAGTTAAAATTCTTGGGGCAATGTTTTTGTACAGGTGTCTGCCGAGAATACTCCAGGGGTATGAGCTATGTCTGATAGGTCTCATAGCCCCAATGTATTTTGTCGTGTAAATACTTTGGGTTTGTATTTCAAAAACTATTTCCGCTGCTTGTAAATATTGTTGGCTTTTGTCGTTATGTTACGACTTAAATATTTCATCCAAAAGTATTTTCTTTGTTTTAAAAAAAAAATAATAATACACTCGTGTTGTAAAAAATCGGGGTGTTACACTATATATGATATGATTCATTGTTGATCTTTTAGAAACCTACCAACTATTCATTCACTCATAAATCTTGATTTCCTTAATTTGTTGTTTCAATTAAAACAAGAATTGATGGAAAGAAAGTAATGAAAGATATTTGGAACCGTATAAGAAACCGAGCATACTGGTGAATGCACAAGTATTAGTAAAAACACCTTACATAGATGAACTACTTTCTAAAATGGTATTTATCCATCTATCTATTTATCTCATTTCAAAAACCTGTCAACTATTCATTCACTCATAAATCCTGATTTCCTTAATTTGTTGTTTCAATTAAAACATATCAGAATAGTTGATTACTCCATTTTATTTTTGTATGTAGATTTCTATTTTTATTTTTTATACTGATGCATTATTTTAATTTTTTGCTGATTTTTATTTTTTTATTTTTTATCTAGGGGTGCAAGAGTGGACTCAAGTTGGTTGCATTCTTGGCTAACCAGGGCGTCAATGAAGCTGATCCATCTACTGCTAACAGAACTATATGTCTCGAAAGAGTTCAAATGATGGTGAGACATCTTGCATCTGTTGGAGAAACCTATGCTCAGACTAGCTTCGATGAAGCTGCTCTAAGATACCGCGACTGACTCTCCATGAAAGATAACCCAAAAGATGTATGCCATTTATTTTTAAAAAAGCCCTCTAATTATTGTTGATTTCATTCTTGAGTTATATTTATATTATATATGATCGTTTAGAAATCTGCCAACTACTCATTCACTCATAAATACTGATTTCTTTAATTTGTTGTTTCAATTAAAATAGGAATTTGATGGAAAGAAGGTCATGAAAGATATTTTGAACCGTAGAAGAAACCGAGGATACTGGTGAATGCATTATTTTTTATAAATTGATTACTTTATTTAAGGTTTGTATGTAGATTTATTATTTTTTATATATTGATCCATTATTTTATCTTGTGTGTGCTGATTTTACTTTTTCTTATCTAGGGGTGCAGAAGTGGACTCAAGTTGGTTGCATTCTTGGCCAAACCAAGGCGTCGATGGAGCCAGTCCATCTACTGCTATCAGAACAGTAGGTCTCGAAAGAGTTCAAATGATGACGATACATCTTGCATCTGTTGGAGAAACCTATGCTCAGGCCAGCTTCGATGAAGCTGCTTTAAAGATATCGCGACCGACTCTACTGAAAGATACCCCAAAAGATGTATGAAATTTCTTTTAAAAAAGCCCTCTAATTATTGTTGATTTCATTCTTGACTTATATTTATATTATATATTATATATATGGTATGGTTCAATATTGATATTTTAGAAAGTGAATGTTGCATTCCAAATTAGAGTGAGCAATATCCCTTATTTTGTTTGAATGAGAATATTTGAAAATAAGGGAGAATTAATGAAAATATCGTCAAACAATCAAACAAAATAAGGGATATTTAATAATGACCCCAACTTAAAATAAAAGGGTATTGTCAACCCTCCCTTTTATTGCTGCTTATTGCTCTATTACTGATTCTCATTCATTTATGTATTTTTATTCATTAAATTTATTGTTATGGGGAGGTTGTTGAGACAAAATCTCAATTTAATTTTTGATGAAAGCAAACAAAAAGTTAATTAAGAATGTTAATTATGATTCTAAGTGTTTTGGTATTTAACATGTGTGTTTGAGTGTATTAATCAAAGATATGATCAAAGGATAGCAAGAATAAATCAACATGAAAAGAAAAATCTGAACAAACAAGAAAAGAGAAAATTCTTGACAAAATCTGGAAAACGTAGAATGTTCTCCAGTTTCAACAATGATCGTCATAGCTCAAAAATCAATCAATCTCCACTAGTTAAAATAAGTTTTAGCCTATAGATTTTACATCTATATCATCAGCACTTGGCAAGGAACAATATGATATGATCAGATTCAAAGAAACTACTCGAATCACAAAAAGAAAAGATCACGAATTAGGAAGACCAGACATATATGAACATTATTGACAACATTCTGATCAATTTGGACAACAGTGTAATATCAGTCTCTAGATTGATAAACATTCTCCAACTTGTTACACTTGATCTTCAGCAGCAAATATCTTTCTCCAGAATGATCAGACCAGTCTCCAGATTGATTATCAATCTCTAGGATGTTCAAGATTAAGTCTCCAGATTGATCATCAATCTCCAGAATTTTCAATAAACATTCTGCAGCAGATTGTCATCATTCTCCAAGCTGTTTTGGCAGAATTAAATCTCCAGATTGAAGCAATATCATCAAAAAATATTTCTGAGGTATAAAGGATCACTAAACACAAAAGAAATCTGATCAAGAACGAAGAAAAATGCCCAGTCAAACAGATTTCATAAAGTGTTCAAAGGTTGGAATATTTTTATTCAAATATATTGGTTTTGGTCAAATATGACAAAGCACTATCAACAACTCTTTTGACCATTATTAAATGTCCTAAAAGCCTATAAAAGAAAGGCCAATGCTCAAGGAAAAATCAGAGCTTCATGTACGTAGCAATTCATTACTCATTTCAATCATACTTGAATTTCTCTCGCTCACATACATTGAATCAATTCTGATTTTTCCCATTCGATTCCTTGAATCATTCTCTTGTATTTCTCTGTCAAAGAATCAGAACTCAAATAAGTGTTGAGCCTTCTCAGATACTAACAAAACAATCTCATTGTTATTCTAAAACTCAAACTATAAGAGTTTAGTATAGTTTGGGTTGATTGTAAGAAATCCTATCAAGGTTGATAGGTGACTGAATTGAACTCCTTTCTGGGTGGAAAGGTTTTAACTTTGTCGTAGATCAAGGTTGATCTGAACTAGGTGCTGTAAAACCATGAAGGCTCTTTGTTTTAAACACTTAGTGGAAAATCTCACGGTTGTGAGGATTGGACGTAACCTGGGTTGGGTGAACCAGGATATATGGTTGTGTGCTATCTCTTCCCTTATCTATTTACTTTCAGTCTAATTGATTATCAAGTTAAATACATATACTGAATTACTGATTTTAACTAACCAAGAACGTTCTCCATTTTCTAGTTAAAACCAAGAACATTCTCTGTTTTCTATTTTCACAACCAAGATCAATCTTGAGTTATTTTCTTAAGTTTTTAACAAGAATTTTTAAAAGGGTGAATTTACTATTCAAACTCCCCCTTTCTTGTAAATTGACATTGCTACTTCAGAGGCATTGACAAAAATTAATGAAAACAAAATAAGGGATATTGCTCACTCTAATTTTGAATAGAATGATTTTACTAGGCTCCTAATTCAGTTGTTACAACCAAAATATCGTCAAACAATCAAATAAAATAAGGGATAATTAATAATGATTCCAACTTAATTTAAAAGGATGTTGTCAACCCTCCAAATAAACACTTGAATATTTAAATTCCTTATAACATTATGTGATGAGAAACAAAATAATTTTTGCCTTTAATCCTGATTCCCATAATAAACTTATGAAAAAAATAGCTAGGTTAAAGCGACGAATGAAAATGGTGGTAAGCAGAGAAGGAGCGCAAATTATGTGTCTTCAAGACCTGCTTGACAAACTTCGTCTGATTTTAACTAACGACTTTTGAAACTGACATTCTCATTTTTACTATGCTAAATTTTTTTCTGACCTTATACACACATTTTATTCTATTTTGTTCTTATGATTTAAATTTAAAGATACGTTGATTTCTATTTCTTTGGGCAATTTCATTGCCAATTGTATGGTTGTGTCATATATAATATCTTCCATGACCTTCTTTCCATCAAATTCTTGTTTTAATTGAAACAACATATTAAGAAAATCAGGATTTACGAGTGAATGAATAGCTGGAAGGTTTTTGAAATGAGATAAATAGATAGATGGATAAATACCATTTTAGAAAGTAGTTCATCTCTATAAGGTCTATCAAAACTAGGGTCTCAAAGGAAATTAGAATAAAAAAGTTCATTAAGCACTTTTATATCATCTCGCTATGTTACACAATACAAATATGTATTAAGGGGAGTCAAAAAAGAATATGAAAAAGAGAGAATTGATGATACTTGAGAAAATGAATACATAAGAGAGGTGTTGAGAGACCTTGGAACAGAACATCAGTGAATCACCTCCACCTCCATATGCTGTTTCGGTCAGATTTTAAAAAACAGTAACTGCATATGATCATAGAATTATAAAGATTAGCTTATCTCAGCAAAATGCAACTTCACTTTATCATTTAAAATGAGGTGCATTTTATGATGCTAGGAACGATTTCTTAGTTAGAACCTCTTACATTTTGGTGCAGGCTTGCCTTTTAGATTTTTTTTAACTTCTCATTTCCATGTTCTTATACATAGTATATTATTACAGGCTACAAGAAAGTTATTTTTTTTATACATTTGCTTATGTTGTTTGGTTATTCATGTTATTTAAATGTTTTCAGAAATTGACATTTTACAGTGTTACAGGGATGCATTATTAGTTAATGCACTTTGGAATAAGGAAACTTTTGTCAAGAATTTGTTATAGTTTTCAAGAGTTTGTCTTAAAATAGTTAGTCTTTCTTATAGAAGTTTAGAGATGGGTACATGAAGTTTAGAGATGGGATAGGAATCCAGTCACCTACTACATGAAGTTTTCAAAGGTTCCAATGATGAAATGTAATATATGTATGTAGAGGTTGATCAAGACCGCTTGGAAAAACTTGTCCGGTGTCGACTTGCAAGGTTTAAAAGAAAACAATTGCTTCATTTTAAAAGGAATTCAGCCAGTGTTGAAAATAAAGGTGTGCATAATATGATTCACAACATGCTCAATCTAAAGAAGCAAGCTATCAAACAAATAAATTACTGCATTTGCATAGGAATATAATTTCCAAATCCAATTAAGGTCTTTACTCAAAAAATGTGCCAAGAATTTTATTATATATGAATGAAATTATTTACCTAAAAAATATCATGTAATTTGTTCCATTTATTGTCCTTTTACAGTCCCCGTTAGACAAACTTTTCAACTTAATCTCTCAACATCTACAATTTCCAATGCCACCCGTAGACAAACAGGTAACTTCTAAAATATTTTAATCATTATTTTAAACAAAAGGATTGGTAATATTTATTGATGTTCGGTGTCTTTATATGGTTTGCATTCTAAAAATATTTATTTTCTTTATTAGCTTCCATTATTGAAATTTGGAATTTTGTAAGGCCGACATGTGTTTATGAATTTTGTGGAGCTCTTCACTAGTACGAAGAAAGAACGGAAAAGAGTAAACACCCTCAACATCCAAAGTTTTCTACATGTTGCATGGAAGGTCGGGTGCAACTTCTATTACTAAAATTTCCACCAACTTTGCTCTATCACTTGCTTGATTATGATGGAGATAGTGCAGCAAATTTTTTTTGTCGTAACATTAGAATTTATAATGTGGCTTTTGCTTTTACATCTATGGATGGAAAAATTGACTATGAAATCAACAAACAGGGCGACCCTTATGTCTTTCAAATCAATGGACAAACCTACCACCTACTTGGGTCTTTATGCCCTAAGAATGGAGAAAAGCCAAAATTTGCCCAACTTTATATACATGACACCGAAAATGAGATCTCAAAAAGATTTGGTTTTATCCAAGGTGATAACAAAAATAATCTTCTTCAAGAGAAACTTGTAACATACATTTTGCATATGTTGGATAATCACAATGTCTTGGTAAAATCATTTTGGATGGTTAGACATAAATATGATCACCATGATATCAGAAAATTGAAACTAAGATTTCTTAGCAATAGATTGACTGATGGGAGACAAAATAACTTGCCCTCTTGCTCAGAAGTTGCAGCGCTTTTAGTTGATCAAAGCTCAAATGAAGAAAGTCATCGGGATATAATTGTTGAACACAAAACAACTGGTCTTCAGAGAATTACATAATTGCACCCAAGTTTCATCGCACTACAATACCCATTATTATTTCCATATGGAGAAGATGGTTATAGGATTGGGGTAAGTCATCGAAATCCATAAATAGGGAGTTGTTACAGGCAAAAAATAGTTACTATGAGAAAATATTATTCTTTTCGCTTGTAACAACAAGCTGGAGAGACACAAACATTGTTATAGAGTGGGCGTTTGTTGGGTGTGTATATAATGCATGACTAAATATAGATAGTGAAATATTTATCTACCTGGTAATTTTGAACATGACATCGCAGTCCACCAGTATAAGCCGTAGAAGGAGCCGTTAGACCACAACCTCTTGAACAGTCAAAACCAAACAACAATCTTAAAGAAGTCATACAATACAATGATGGTAGGGTAAAACTAAGTTTTTCAAGAACTTCTAGTGCCAGGTATTCCGATGCTAGTTCCTCCAGACCACCTCCAATCACACAATTGGCTCAAAAATTAGAAAACTTTACAAAACCACGTTTTTCATGTTCCAGCATACCAAATGCTTCCTTTCAAAATGTTGACTATTCCACAAACATACCTCACCAAATTTACACAGCACCTCAACACACTAATGAGGAGCAACAAAACATTTCGCCGTCTTTTTCTGCTATAACTGAAAATGTTATTAATGAATTAAATGTCATAGAAAAGGCATTTGAAGTTGATAAAACTATTCTCCATAATGATTTTTATGCTTCCAAAAATACAGATAAGAGAACATGGTTCTTCAAAAACTTTCTGAAATAGAGAAAACAAATTCAGAATGAATTTTATGAATTCATTTTACAAAATAAAACCCATATTTTATTTTTTGAATGGTTTGAAATTTATGCAACACAAAACCAAATTTCTTACCCTTTCAAACAAAATCAAAGTTCTATTAATCCTACAACCACAAGAAATAAAACTGCGGAATGGGATTTGGCAACTGGATTAAAAATTCAGTCTGAACACCCACCTTTAAGACAAATCATAATAACACACCTTGAAAAACAAGTAGAAGCCGCCCCTTTCAAAATCCCAAGTGATAGTTCAGAAAAAGATATACAAAATATCCTTCAACAAAATAATTTCACAAATGTCCATCTTAGTACGATAGCAAAACAATTAACTAAGATAGAAGA
>NC_021161.2:23011014-23011596 GCF_000331145.2 Cicer arietinum
TGGCATCAAATGCTTACAAAACCCAAGCCAATACACTTGACAAAGCCATAGCTGAACTACTAATAGCAGGATTCTCAGGCCAACTCAAAGGATGGTGGGATTACCATCTCACTCCCTCTCAACACCTAGAAATTTTGAACGCAATTCAAACCACAGAGGAAGGAATTCCTATCCTCGACGAAATAGGAAACCCAATACCTGATGCAGTAGCAACACTAATACACACAATTAGCTTGCACTTCATAGGTGATCCATCACACTTAAAAGACAAAAATGCAGAACTCTTATCTAACCTTAGATGTAAAAAACTTTCTAAGTTCCAATATTACAAAAATACTTTTCTAATCAGAGTCATGCTAAGAGAAGACTCAAACCAACCTTTCTGGAAGGAGAAATTCCTTGCAGGACACCCAACCTTTTTAGGAGAAAAGGTTAGAAACAAAATCAAAGAAGTCTATGGGGTAAACCAAATCCCATATAACCATTTTACTTATGGGGAATTGGTTAGCTTTACTCAAAAAGAAGGTTTGAAAATCTGTCAAGATTTAAAACTCCAAAAACATCTAAAATGGGAAATGAAAA
>NC_021161.2:23011865-23013957 GCF_000331145.2 Cicer arietinum
GACACATCTCAAGATATTGCAAGAGAAACAAAAAACTCCATGAATTAAAAATCGATGAACAAATAATTCAAAAAATAGAGGCAATACTTTTAGAAACTTCTGAAGAAGAAACTGCCACGGATTCTGAAGTAAGTTCATCTGAAAATGATAAACCCCTATAGTTTGATGAACTAGGAACCTCCGACTCTCTTGGCAATTCAGAAGCTAGTACAAAATCAATTAACGTTTTAACAAAGGATCAAGAACTAATTCTTGATATTATAAAACAGGTTGGAGATACAAAACGTCAAAAGGAAATAATAGGAAAACTATTAAATACTTTTGAGTCAAAACAAAGTCAACCTTCCACATCCTCATCAAAATTACTTCCTAAAACCACTTACGACCTAACAAATATCTTAGGAAAAAGAACAAAGTCACAAGCCCATGTCACAATTCAATCTCTGCAAGAGGAGATTAAAATTGTAAAACAAGAATTAAAAACTCTTAAACAAAAACAAGAAATTGATTCAAATATTCTTCAAAATCTTATTTCACAAGCACAAAATCAAACCTCTTCTGACCATGAACAGGATGAAGAAGAAGGAGAAAATGAAGAATATTCTAACAAAATTGAAAATTTAGAAGAAATCCCAAAGGATTTCTTGTTCGTTTTAAGAACAGTAACCACAAGAAAATATTTAATCAAAATTAATTTAGTTTTTTCTGAAGATTTCAAATTCGAAACAATTGCACTTTTTGATAATGGAGCAGATTTAAATTGCTTAAAAAGTAGAATTGTACCAAACAGATTTTTACAAAAATCTAATGAAAAACTTGTTGCGGCCAACAACTCCAACATGATTATAAAAAGTAAAACTGAAGCTTCCATTAAAAATGGTAATGTTTCAATCAAAACTCCTTTTGTTTTATTAGAAAATATTACTCATACTGTCATTTTAGGGACTCCTTTCATTAACATGGTAATTCCCTATTCAGTCAATTACGACAGTATTTCTTGCAAAACAAAAGAAGCCAAAATATTTTCCCTTTTATTGAAAAACCTAGAACAAAGAATTTAAATCTTTTAAAAGCTTGTTCTGTTTACAAAACTGAATTAAATTGTTTAATTCAAGGAAAAGAAAAACATTTATATTTCCTGAAACAAGATATTTCTTTTCTCAAAACTGAACAACAATTACAAAATAGTTTCGTAAAACAAAAAATTTCAGATCTCCAAAAAAGAATTGAAAACGAAATCTGTTCAGATTTACCAAATGCTTTTTGGAACAGAAAACAACATATGGTAGACCTACCATATGAAAATGACTTTTCCGATAAACAAATCCCAACAAAAGCTAGACCTATCCAAATGAATTATGAACTTGAAACACATTGCAAAACAGAAATCCAAGACTTAGAACAAAAGGGTCTAATTACAAAGTCTAGGTCACCTTGGAGTTGTGCAGCCTTCTATGTGAACAAAAATTCTGAAATAGAAAGAGGCACACCTAGGCTAGTCATAAACTACAAACCTTTAAACAAAGCTTTAAAATGGATTCGTTACCCGATTCCAAACAAAAAAGACCTTTTACAAAAATTACACTCTTCGTCTGTATTTTCAAAATTTGACATGAAATCAGGATTTTGGCAAATACAAATTGATCCAAAAGATCGATATAAAACAGCTTTTACGGTCCCTTTTGGTCAATATGAGTGGACAGTAATGCCCTTTGGATTAAAGAATGCCCCTTCAGAGTTCCAAAGAATTATGAATGAAATCTTTAATCCATTCTCAAAATTTTGCATTGTCTATATTGATGATGTCTTAATATTCTCTGAAAACATTGAGCAACATTTCAAACATCTTAGAACATTTTTAATGATTACTAAGAAAAATGGATTAGTTGTTTCAAAATCCAAAATTTCTCTTTTTCAAACAAAAATCCGTTTCCTAGGACACTATATCTCTCGGGGTACTATCACCCCTATTGAAAGATCCCTATCTTTCGCCGATAAATTTCCTGACAAAATCCTTGACAAAACACAATTACAAAGGTTTTTAGGATCTTTGAACTATGTACTAGATTTCTGTCCTAACATTAATAGGATA
>NC_021161.2:23016346-23017475 GCF_000331145.2 Cicer arietinum
TGAGTGATGCCCAGAAAATCCAAAAGAATAGAGGTCCAGAAGGACCAACCACAAGAAACCCCAAAACCTATCTCATCTGCAAAACCCATCCGATCCTGGGTAGAAGCTGTCGAAGAAAATGAAGCTCAAAGCCCAATTCAAAAATGGTTTGCAAGCCAACAAATAGCTGGTCCTGACAATTTCCAAGAAATAAAAAACTCAATAGAAGAAAACCTTCAGCTCCAAAAAATTGCAAAACTCCACCAACTCCAGCAAGAGATTGAATCCCTCCAGATACAACTGCCTTCTTTTACGGGGCACGAAAGGAGAGAATCTTCAAAAACCCCTTCTCAAAAAATTATTTCAAAACCTTTACAGGAGGAACCATCCTGTAAAATAATTTCAAATCTCTGTCAAGGAGAAACCTCAAAAATTATTTCAAAACCTTTACAGGAGGAACCATCCTGTAAAATAATTTCAAATCTCTGTCAAGGAGAAACCTCAAAAATTATTTCAAAACCTTTACAGGAGGAACCATCCTGTAAAATAATTTCAAATCTCTGTCAAGGAGAAACCTCAAAAATTATTTCAAAACCTTTACAGGAGGAACCATCCTGTAAAATAATTTCAAATCTCTGTCAAGGAGAAACCTCAAAAATTATTTCAAAACCTTTACAGGAGGAACCATCCTGTAAAATAATTTCAAATCTCTGTCAAGGAGAAACCTCAAAAATTATTTCAAAACCTTTACAGGAGGAACCATCCTGTAAAATAATTTCAAATCTCTGTCAAGGAGAAACCTCAAAAATTATTTCAAATGATTCTGAAATTACTATTTTTAAACCAAAATCAGAATATTTTGTCAAAACCGAGGATCATTTCTATAATAGAAATCCTCAATTAGTCATCTCAAAGATTTTTCCAGAAGGCTAGTTTTTCAAACCATATGATTTATCAAAACCCCAGCCTTACTATAAATCTATTCTTGAATGTACAGGATCTGTAACAATTCAAGACAATCCAAAAGAAGGCCCAGTTGCCTATTCAACTGCCAAAATCCACAAAATCATCCCACCTTCAGAATGGGGATCAAGTCTTTACACACCAAAACAATTCCCGATTGATTTCAAAACTACAGTAAACCATTGTA
>NC_021161.2:23017715-23037104 GCF_000331145.2 Cicer arietinum
CCCAAAAGTCATTTGCACAAACTCAACTAGCAGCAGCAAAATCCGAGGAGGAATACTTTGAAATCATGGCCCAACTTCTCAAAAGTAAGGCCCAATCATCAAAACATTCCTCAGACAGTGCTTCAGAAGACTCTATCAAAATAGAAAATGAAAATGAAGACGACTGTTTCGGCATCTTGTTACCCATAAAATGAATATGACGGTCCAATACTCTTGGCCCTTAAAAAAAAAAGTCTATCATGAAATGTATTGGGTCAAGCCCAAAATTAGACTTCACCAAAAATAAGTCTCGGACCTAGCCCATATTAGATTCCAGACTTAAAAAAATAAATAAAAAATATTTTATTATCAGAAAATACGATTATTTCTGAAAAGCAAAAGCAAAAGATTCGGGCACTTGTCTGCCATTCACAATAAAATCCAAACGTGGCACCGAAAGCAGAAGGAATCTCATCATTTCCTCCACTACACCAAAGCTGTACAAGCATGACCCTTTCCCTATATAAGCAAGGCTTGTCTTCAGTTCAAGGCAGAGTGGAATACAACAACATAGCTTCTGTAGAAATGTTGAGAGTTTCTTGAGTGTCTCCTATATTTTATTTTGTATTTTTCGTTTTCAGTTTTCAAAAACAAGATTCCAATATTGTAAGTATTTGTTAATATGTTCTGTTTTCCCTTATCATATTCTTCTTTAAATTCTGTAATTTAAGTATGCTCTGCACTTGCAGCTAACAGCTGATCTTGTGCATCAGAAAGTGTGTTTAGTATGAACTTTTGTTTTTTCTTTGTTGTTTTCCAATTTGTCTTGCTAAAAACAAGTAATTTGGATTTACCGTTTTTTAGTTTTCGTGGTTTGTGGATTTGGTTTTGTTTCATTAAATTAACAAACGCTATATTTCACATGCAAAACTTTGATCAAGACTTGATAGTTGAATTTTGTTCCTATTGTCGGTGACCGTTTGAAACATTTATGTTTTGTATTGATGCATAGCCATCTTTTTTAATCAAATTAATATTATGTAAATTGGAGCTAATATAAGGTGAAAACAAATTGATGACTCTCATTAGTTACCTTTGTTCACTTATTTAAGACAGAATCCAACCAAAATGTAAAATTTTTAATGTCTTTTCTTCCTTGTACGTTCTTCACTTATACCTTTTGTTTTCTTATTTATGTTCTTTACTTGATTAACTATATATTAAATTAATTGGTAGCATAATTATTGACTCATATTAATATTGTCAAGCCTAAATAAATTAAAATTATTATTAATACTTAAATAAAAGTATAACTTTATGACTAAAACGTGATATTTATAGTGTCTGACCGTGTTTAATATTTTACATTTTATAATTAAGTAAATAAGATGCATATTATTTTGTCAATTATTTTTATAAACTACATGTATCATGGAAATTTTTCAAATTTTAAAATTTAAAATTAATGATTTCGATCATTTTAATCATCAATTTTTGTGGTAATTGTCATTTTTTTAGTTTAAATAAGATATATTACAATTTTAAGTTACAAACATTCAAACTATTATTATTATTATTATTATTATTATTATTATTATTATTATTATTATTATTATTATTAGAGTAATCATAATTATTAATCTTTAACTATATAACAAAAAAATTCAAAATTTAAATTTTTAGTTTCAAAACCGAAATTCAAAATTTATAACAATTCAGTTGCAAAATATTAATTGTCAGTCAATTATAACTATACATCAAATAAAATTAATTGCAAATGCCTTTTGTTTTCTTATTTATGTTCTTTACTTGATTAACTATATATTAAATTATTTTTTAGTAACATTATTGACTCATATTAATATTATTAAGCCTGAATAAATTTAAATTATTATTAATAATTAAATAAATATTTAACTATACTGTCTTATCGTGTTAAATATTTTATATTTTATAATTAACTAAATAAGATGCATTTTATGTATCGTGGAATTTTTTTTGTAATTCGGATTTATTTTTTTAAATCAAGTATATTGTAATTTTAATTTACAAACATTCAAACTATTATTAGTATTAATAGAGTAATTATAATTATTGATCTTTAACTATTTATTTAATTGATGTCACTTTAACAAAATAAATCGGTCAATACCTGTTGAGCTCCAGTTTCTTTAACAAAAGTTTTGAAAATTTAAATTTTTAGTTTCAAAATTGTAATTTTTATTTTTAAATCTGATATCCAAAATTTATAACAATTGGGTTATAAAATATTAATTGTCAAACAGTTATAACTATACATCAAATACAAATAATTCAAAATGAATAACTTTAATTTCATGTCATTAACACAATAAAACAACAAATTAAATTAAATAAATTTCAGAAGGAAAAAATAAAAACTGATCAAAATTCAAATACAAATATTTTTATATTATATATATTCACCAATATCCAAATTAGAGAATCAAAAACAAAAAACATCACATCTCTAAAATACATACTTTGCGAAACAATTTCAGATGGACTTTACTTTTCTTGAACATCTAAATGATCAACTTTGTTTTTACATTTTTTATTATTGAAAAGGCAAAATATCACTCATGGTCCCTTAACTTAATTTCAGTTAACGTTTTAGCCCTTTATCTCTTTTTTTCCCCGAATTGGTCCTTTATTTTAATTTTAAGTGATAATTTGATATTTTATGTTTTAAAATGTCAACATTATTATCCTTATTTTTTGCAAAAATTCAAAAAATTCATAAAAAATTTCAAACAAAACTCATAAAACTAATTATCATCCTCAATATAATGTAATTTCATCAAATTCATAGCTTAAATCTTTAAATAGACTCATATTTTCATCTCCAACAACATCGAATAAAGAATGACAAATATGAGTTTATTTGAAGATTTGAGTTACGAATTTGATTAAATTTGTTTTATATTACAATATATAATTAATTTTATGGATTTTGTTTGAAAATTTTGATGAATTTTTGTAAAAAAAAGGATAACATTGTTGACGTTTTAAAACATAAAAGATCAAATTGTCACTTAAAATTAAAATAAATGACCAAATCGGGAAAAATAAAAAAGATAAAGGACTAAACCGTTACTGAAATTAAGTTAAGGGATCCCAAGTGGTATTTAGCCTATTGAAAACCAAATGTATTTAAATTTTTTACAATGATCACCTCTAAAATTATTTTACTTTAACTCACAGGAAACACCTTAGCATGCAAAATCAAGAAAGAACTTCTCGCGAATTTCAAAAACAGTATACAAGAAGGTGATATATACAACATAGCAAATCTGAAAATATCACCGGCAAATGATTTCTACCGACATGTCGTAGGAACAAAGAAGGCATTGTTTTTTACAACAACTATTGTAACCAAAATCAAGACCCACAAATTACCATTCAAAACCATTACTTCGATTTTACTTACTTCAAATCACTACGACAAAGATTGGGAGATAAAGTCAATCTAACAGGTAATAATTATTTCAATACAAAATTCAATTTCTAAAATATCAAACATATATTATTTCGTACTAACTATTTTTTGAATTGCAAACATCATTGAAACACTGCATTATGTTGGACATGAAGAGCAAGTTTATGTTGTTGACAAGCCTACAAAAATACTTAGTCTAGAAATCAAAATGCATGGGTAATAATTTTTAATATAAAATACAAAACAATTTAAATTCAAAACCTACTAACATTATTATAATTTCATTGCTAAATAACATTTAACATATTCTTTATTTATTTTTTGCTTTAACTTTTAAGGGTGAAATTATCAAAGTCACTTTATGGAGGAACATAGTTGCTGATTTTCAAAACTTAATTGTCTATCACAAGCTACATGATGGTCCTAAGATTGATCAACAATAGTTAAAAAATTTAGAGGTCTCAACATTAATTTTAATTTCATTTTTTACAACAAAATTCTAATAAATTTCCTATTTTTTATACCGTAATTGTTAGTACACATCCACTACTTTATTGTAGTTACATATGACTACTCAATCAATTCAACTTCAACAACAAGGGTTTATATTAATCTAGACATACCTGAATTCGATATGCTTTCACAAAGATCTACCATTTACATCTTTTTCTCTTCTTTCTTTTCACTTATTCTCTATTTTCAATATCATTCTATAAGACTACATTAACTTCAATACAAAAAATTACAAAAAAAAATTTAAAAACATATTTTGTTTAAAGTGATTCCAGTCAAAGTTAAGAAGATGAATTTAGAGAAATACCACGTTAAGATTTTTCCCACAATACACCGAAGAAAATAATGGTCAGAAATCGAACAACATTAAAATATATAATGGCCATGTAATGAGAATCTAATGTTCAGGTGCCTTACTTACGTAGCACCACATATATACGTGCAATCACATTATTTTAATCAATTACACTTTTTAAATCAAATTGAGAGATTATATACATAAAAATTTACATTTCTATTGGATTTTCATATAATTTATATAACATCAACAATTTATGTATAATTTTTCATAAATACAGGAAATGATATTCACAATCTGTGCATCTATCAATGACATTGATTACAAATTTTGATGGAATTACATTGGATGTGAAAACTGTCTCACAAAATTAACTCAACAAGACCAACAATACAAATATCCCTTATGTGACAGGACATCAAAGTACCCTACACCAAGGTATCACATAAAGTTTTACTTTCTCCACCTTCATTTTGTTTAACTCATAATTATTACATTACTTTTTATAGGTTTAAGATTCAATTGAGAGTGTGAGATGAAACAACAACAACAACATTTACTATGTTTGATAAAGAAGCTCAAAAACTCCTTAACACTACAACAACTCAACTTTTGGAGAAATTGGACAATATAGACAGACCATCCACTCTATAAAATGTGTGTAACCACAAGCTCATTTTTGAAATACGGTTGTCAGATAAGAACTTGAAAGAAGGATCACAAACATATACGGCCACAAGAACTTTTGTCCCGACCAATATTTTTCTCGATCTAACAAATAGTAGCCACATCAAACAGGTATAACATTTACACAATTTAAAAAAAACATTTTTTTTATGGAAAATTATTGACATTTTATTCCTTCCAATAACTCTGAAATAATAAATACATTTTTATGGACAGTTAATGCCATTGTATTCTCTTCCAATAACTAGGAACCCAACACACCGCAACTATCAAAGTCCAACTCAAATGACAAAGAGGATATAAAACAAAAATGTAAACAACATGAAGAAGTGCACCATAGAGATGAGGATAATGATAAGGACAACGATGACAACCAATTATCCAAAGAAAAAATCAAGGTACAACAGAATAATAAAAAAATTTAAATATCATCGTCAGATGAAGACACAATCACGACAACAGTTACAAAAAAAAATTATGGTCGAGAATATTACATCATCTGATGAAGAGCCTATCCTTCTAAATACCTTAAGGAGAACAAAAAAGAAGAAACCAAAAGAAAAATGTAACACCCCGTTTTTCAAAGCGAGGGTATATTTTTTTTTTTTAAAAGAAATTAAAATAAAACAAAGTAAAACAAATGAGGAAATGCTTTTGGATAAATAGTTGAGTCATTATAATTTACGCAGCGGAAAAGTTTCTCCAATTATACATCCAAAACATTTACATAACATCAAATGGTACATGGAACCCATCCAAAGATGATATCAAACTGATCATATTTGTATAAGTACAGTTTTCCAAACTAAAAATACTTCAGACCAAAAAGAAGGACCCCTAGTCCCTATACATCGTCCTAATCTGATCATCCTACCAAAAAGCTATACACCCTGAGTAATCTCCACGCGCCCCGTGAGATCCTCCTAACGTGACTGCAGTCAAGCGTTCCCATCTCCATTCCTGTCCGTAGGGTACGAACCGGTAGGGCCGTCCTGACTCTCATCTGAGGGCAAAGCCCAGATTTCCACAATAGTTGTAAAGGGTCACCAACCAGAAAATAACAGTTAACACATAGCAATTAAGTTTTTGAATGCTCAAAACAACTTTTCAACTAAGCATGCACCTTAACAGGATTTTCAATATGCGAAAAGTTCATACAGTACATTGCCAATGAAAATGAAGGTAAAATGCAGTTCTCGATCTCCTAATTAACACATAATAAAACAAGACATGGATAGATTCATGAGCAATTAATCATACAACTAAAAATGAGGATTTTCACTAAGCCAATCGATTGGGCAATCGATTGGGGTGAAGATTTTTAATGAAAATAGAATCCTGGGCTGAATCAATCGATTTGGCAATCGATTGACAGGATAACGGAGCCCCTGACTTAATACCAATCGATTTCCAAATCGATTTCCTGAAGGTTTTTAGTGAAATTTTGAACTCTGGCTTGATTCAATCGATTGGGCAATCGATTGACAGGATAGCTGAGCCCCTGACTTAATGGCCAATCGATTGACAGGATAGCTGAGCCCCTGACTTAATGGCCAATCGATTGACAGGATAGCTGAGCCCCTGACTTAAGGGACAATCGATTTCCAAATCGATTTGGTCGAATATGGATGAGTCCCTGACTTAGGCCCAATCGATTGGGCAATCGATTTCGTAAATGATTTTCGAAAAACTGATTACAAAATCGATTGGCTAATCGATTTTGTCCATTTGGCCAAGTCCCTGTTTACTATCCAATCGATTGGGAAATCGATTTCCCTGATCATTTTTCCAAAAATTCATGAATTAACCTAAGTCATTCCTAATCAAGTTCACAACTTAACACTTAGCAATTTCTACGCGATTACCACGGCAATTGGGATCTCGATAACCATCTTACTTACACACAATAATCAACACATAACACTTAGCATTTTCAACGCAATTAACACGATAAATCAAATTCAAATCACTCAATCATAAAACTCAATCAAACACGACTCGTGTGCCAAGCACCCTAATGCAATGCGTATATGCCAAAATGCATGGACTCGGAATTCCAAACCAAAACCCTCCTCGAAGGGCCGTAAATCATAATTGTACCGCCTATCGCAGGCCAAAGTACCAATTACCGAGGTGCCACCTATCACGGGTCAGCACGATTTACTAAAATGCGTAAATCATAAACGTACCACCTATCACGGGTCAGTACAGTTTACCGAGGTGTCACCTATCACGGGTCAACACGATTTACTAAAAGAAAAAGCGGGAATCGTAAACGTACCGCCTATCACAGACCAGTACTGTTTACCTAGGTGCCACCTATCACGGGTCAGCACAATTCACCAAAAATGTAAATCGTAAATGTACCACCTATCACGGGTCAGTACAGTTTACCGAGGTGTCACCTATCACGGGTCAACACGATTTACTAAATAGTAACTCGTAAACGTACCACCTATCACGGGTCAGTACAGTTTACCAAGGTGTCACCTATCACGGGTCAACACGAATTACTAAATAGTAAATCGTAAACGTACAACCTATCACGGGTCAGTACAGTTTACCAAGGTGTCACCTATCACGGGTCGACACAATTTACCAAATGAAATGCATGAGCATACACAGACTCCATTCACAACAATCGTTAAGCAAATGCAGATATTAAAAGATTCCCCATTTTTAATACCCATTTAACTTAAACGACTTTCAAACAACATTAATTAAATAAGTCATTAAGAGATTCCCCGTTCTTAATACCGATTTAACTTAATGATTTTCAAAACAAAACGTTAAGCAAACAGTCATATTAAGAGATTCCCCATTCTTAATATACTTTTGACTTAAACGATTTTCTCGCAAAACATTCAGTAAACGAGTCATTAAGAGATTCCCCATTCTTAATACTCATTTACCGAAACGATTTTCAAAAACGATAGTTAAGTAACCGAGACATTAAGAGATTCCCCATTCTCAACGCCCAGTTAACTTAAACATTTTCCTCAAATACACATTAAGTAAACCGAGGTATTAAAAGATTCCCCATTTTTAATACTCGTTTAACTCTAATGGTTTTCAAATTCCACAGAAACAAATTCAAACATACTTTCACATTCAAACCATAATTCACAGCAACCACACCAATTAACAAACATCGAGTACGAACACACCAAATACAACGAACACAAATCACGCAACATAACACCCAGATACATCAAATTTCATTTACCACGAAACATTCATCACTATAAACAAAACCTAACTCTAAGGTTTTTACCCATAACGCACTAGTTTCGTTTTTCCCCAAATCGATACATTTAACCCTAACAAATTCCTTCCCACACAACTACAGATAAGTCCCTAATGCAAGCTAGAAGTTTGGAAGGAGCCCTTACCTCAACGTTAGCTTTATCGTGCGTTTCCGGTACCGCGAGTAATTCCGGTAAAATCTCCGCTCGCAACGTGGCTTCCAAATTAGTGCACTAGCACCGTAGCACGGAGGTGGGCAACTTTCCCTTCTATCTCTTCGAGAAATGAGGTTCGGATCTAGAAGAAACGGAGGGGTTTGTGTTTGGATCTCAAAACCGTTTTTCTTCGTTTTCGAATCAAAGAGGAAGAGTGGAGTTGCGAAAACCTTGATCTAACTCTCACCCAACCTTGGGTCACTAGCTTTGAAGAAAGAAAGCGACGAAAACGAAAAATGGGAGGAGGAGGGATTTTGGGTTTCACGGTTAACAGAGGGGAAGAAGATGGAAAATTTTAGGTTTTCCTTCCTTTCTATTTCTTTCCTTTGCTTTTCCTTTCTTCCTTTTTCCTTCCTTCCTTTATATACTATTTTCTTTTCCTTTTCCTTCCTTCTAGTTTTCCTTTCTTTTTCCCTCCAAGCAAACATATATATATATAATAAATATAACTTAACAAATATCTCAAAATCTAGATATTTATTAAATTACCGTTTCACCCGAAACACCTTAAATTCTCCGTAAAGTATTTACCGCAGTTAAATTCAATTTATTTATCGACGAGAAATTCTAATTGGCATCGAAATATCTTTTTGATTATAAAACTCCAAAATATTATTAACTTTGGCTTAAAAGCCTCCGAGCCAAAATCCAAAATATACCAAAAATACATAAAAGGGTACTTTAAAATTATGGGTCTTACAAAAAACAATCGGGAAGTGTAATGAAATTGATCAAGAAAAAAAAACCAAAAAAGTGGAAAAAAATTAAAATCGCTAATACTACATTAATGTATTTCCAACCATTTCACTTTTGTAATTTTTAGTTTCAGCAATAAAGTAGTACTTTTTGTAACTCAATTTCAATTATCAAATACATTACTTTTCTTCTACAAATTACATTGGTACAATCTATTATAATATATTAAAAAAAACTCCAACATCATATGTTGACATGTCATGATGGAATGCTGCGAAATAGAATTTAGGCCACTTCAGGAAAAATATGATTTGTTAATATTTTTTACTACTTTTTATTTTCCATAAATTATATACATAATCTACTATCTTATAATATTTCTCCTAATTAAATATTATTTCATAATCAACATTTTTTAAATTAATCCCACAGTATTATTTCATAACGTCTACTCAACATTTTCTAAATTAATCTCACATGATTTTTCAAATTAATTTCACATTTCCGTCTCTACTTGCCATCTATTCATTTTCTAACAATTGTATACATCTTTTCAGAATATATAATATTGAACTTAATAACATGAAAAGTTTCTTCAACTTCTTTTGAATTAACAACATCCGTCTTTGATGGAATAACACATAATTAAGGCTTGGAAGTGCCTTAAAATATAGAAAAGCTTTTGAGTTTTTCTTTTGTGGCAGGAATTATAAACATTATCCATTTGATGAGGAATGGGAAAGGGGAGAAACATATGTGAGTTCTTAGAACCATTATATGAAATCACAAAATTGATCTCAGGTTCATCATATTCAACTGCAAACTTATATTTTATGCAAGTGTGTAAAGTACAGTGCATCTTAGAAGAAAACCAAAATAAAGTTGATGGTGTTATAAAGAAGATGGCTAATGATATGAAAACAAAATTTAATAAATATTGGAAAGATTATAGTGTAGTACTAGTATTTGCAGTATTCTTGACCCACACTTAAAGGTTCCCTTTTTGAATTATTGTTACATTATCCTTCATGCTTCAACCTACAATGTTAAGTTTAAAAATGTGGAGGACAGATTTAGAGTGCCTCATCAAGAATATGTGAGTATTTTCTATAATCATAGTGTTGTCCTCTCTTAATCATCCCAAGATTCTATGTCATTGTTGAAGTCATCTAGAGAGGGAAGTAAGGCTAAGAAATGTAAAATCATAAGTGTGAGGTTTTTTAAGCTAAAACATTAATTAACTTTATTTCATTTCAACTCTTCTTATTTTTAGATTATTGTTAATGATATTGATTTATTATACATTATAGGGTTTTAAAATTTTTCAGAATCAGCCTACATCTAACAATGGGAAGAGTAAATTAGATGTATATCTTGAGGAAAAATCAATTGAAGTTGGTGCTGGAAGGTTAATGAGAAAAAGTAGCATGTACTCTCCTTAATGGCACAAGATGTGTCACCATAGTGGCATTAGAGTCTTCCTTCAGTATTGGTGGGCGGGTTCTCACCAAATACAAATACGGAAGTTTCACTTTTCTTAATCACATCCAAATGTCGATTTGTACTCAAAACTAGTTACATGGATTTTTTTGAAAATCTGAATGATAATATTTAGTATTTAATTTTTTTATCTTGCATAATTATCTCATGATTGATTATCTAATTATTTTTATTGGTTTTTTTTTTCAAGATGAGGATGGATACAATGCTTCTATCTATGAGGATGAATCTATTACTACTATCCTTGATTCATGAGGCTTCTAAATGGAAAGACACTACTTTGTTTGAATTGGATTTACTTACTAGTTGTGTCTACAAAACCTATTGGTTTTTGCTCTTTGTAATAGATGTTTGCATGATTACCTTTTATATTTGAAATTGTTTGTATGCATATACCTTTGAATGCTTGTTCTATTTTTATCCATTAATTTGCTAATATAGTATTATGGTATGAGAACCCATGAATCAACTAGTAATGGTGAATTTATTTGCTCGTCAATTTGCAATTTGTAGATTCATTAGATGGACAAATTATTCTATTGTCCAATGGACATATGTTATTTATCGGATGCACATTGCTCAATAATTATTTTGTTGTCCATTGCTTTATGGTCATTCGATTTTTATGATGTAGTTTTGTAGATTATTTTTGTATCATTCTCGATGAAAATGCTAAAATCTACTATTTTGTCTAGTGAAAGCTCATAAACTTGTATGAAGTAGTTGTGGTCATATTATATATGCTATAGTTTATTAAATTTTAGATGAGGATACAATAACAAAAATTGAAAAAAAGAATCGAAAAATAAAAATTGAAATATTTTTTCAAAAAGAATTGAACACTTTTTCAAAATAAATGATTTTTTTTTTTTTTGAAAGTGGGTCTATGCATCCTCTAAGTCCACAAAACTTTATAGTCTTTTTTGTATTGAAGACTTTCTTTTAATGAGCATTTTTATCATAAGGGTTTTTGATCCTGTAACATGCATGTTGGGGCCAATATATAACGGAGGACTTGACAAATTGTCAACTCTAGCTACATATATGGTCCGCTTAGCTTCCATCCAGCTTGATGGTCTAGCACTGCATTGGCATTTGATGTACATGAGACAGAATTAAGATCGCTATCCAACTTAGTCCCATTACATCCTTGATGTGACCGCTCATTTTGGTGATGCGTATGAAGATCCATTATTAAATTTGCTTCAGGTGAAGCACGTTAACGACAAAATTCGGGAGTACATTGATAAGTTCGAGCTTGCACTAACCCAGGTTAACCTCATCCCTAAACATTCTTTGAGTATACTCTTAGCTGGTCTAGACCATATATAGTACCCAAATGCATGTATGTATGTTTAATCCCACAACTGTTTCCCACTCTACTAATCTAGCCAAACTTCATGAAGCCAATAAAGAAACTAAAGCCCCTTCCCATTTTTCCTTCAATTTCCCCAAAACACCTCCGCTTTTAACTAAGGCATCTACCCCTAATTCATCTTTAATTACCATTTTCTTTTCAGACACCAGCATCACCACAAACAGCCAACCCCCCACTTTGAACCTTCACCCCTCGTAACACCTGTACTATAAAGCTGCTGAAATGGTTGATAGACGTGCGAAAGGCCTTTGCATGTTTTGTGATGAACCCTACACCCCAAGCCATCAACTTAATTATCACAGAACCTAACTTATGATTATGGAATGTGAGGAGGAGGACCCCGTGGTTGAGGAGGAACCTGTCCTCAGCTCTGCAGTTCCTATTGAAGACTTAAACCACCTACCCATCCCCCAACTATCCCTGCAAGCTTTAACAGATGTCTCTAATTATCAGACAATGCATATCTCTAGGTTATATGATAAGAAGTTTTGTTGTAAGTACTACTTGAAAGTGGTAATACGCATAACTTCTTGGATTTTGAGGTGGCTAAGAAATTAGGATGCAAACTTGAGGCCATTTCTCCATTGATGGTGACAGGAGGAGGTGGACATATGTTAGAAGCTCCTTTCATTTGTAGAGGATTCAAATGGGTGCTTCAGCAGACCACATTTTCGGCTGATGTTATTGTGTTGCCTTTGGTATGTTGTGATCTTATTTTAGGTATGCAATGGCTTAAGTCCTTAGGTCCAATTTTATGGGACTTTGATTAAGGTCATAAGTTTGTCTTGAAGGGAGCTAAGACCATTGACTTGAAGCTAGTGGATAATAAGTCTTTGCAAAACCATTATTAAAGGGTGCATAATTATGTTTCTTAACATTAGAGGATCACACTCCCCAACTCTTTATTCCTGCTTGTAATCTGTTGACTGCAGTTGAGGACTCTCTTGGTTTACCTTCACCCATATCACAAGTTATTGATGACATTGTTGATATATTTGATGACACTAAACATCTTCCTCCTATTAGATTGGACTTTGATCACATGTTTCCTTTAAAGGAAGGAACTGAAGTATTCAACATGCGTCCCTACAGGTACTCTACTGTGCAAAAAACTATTACTGATCAGTTGGTACTCTACTGTGTTTGAGGCAGATATTATTCTCCTACTGTTTTAGTGAGAAAAAAAGATTGTTCATGGAGACTTTATGTTGATTTTCGACGTTTGAACAACTATACAATCAAAAATTAGATTTCCCATACCACTTTAATGAATATTTAATGGATGAATTAGGAGGGGTCTTTGTTTTTTCTAAACAAGATATGAAATCTGGTTACCATCAATTAAGAATGGCTAAGAGGGAGGAACACAAAACAAGTTTGAAAACTCAAGAGCATGAAGATGATTAGTATTAATTAACATTTTTATTGGCCACACATGAAACGTGATGTACGCAAATTGTGTGAAAAATGCATTGTTTGTAAGAAATCTAAGGCTAAAGTTATGCTTCATGGTTTGTATACTCTTTTACCAATACCTAACTCCCATTGGATTGATATTTATATGGATTTTGTTTTAGGTCTTCCTCGGTCTAAGAGCGGAAAAGATTCAATTTTTGTGGTGGTGGACAGATTCTCTATGATAGTTCACTTCATACACTGCAGAAAGGTGGATGATGCTTGTCACGTGGAAAATGTGTTCTTTAAAGTAGTAAGACTTCATGGTGTACCTAGAAGCATCGTTATTTTCTCTTTGAAAGTGTTTATGGTTTTAACCCTCCCACTCCTCTTGATTTAATGTCTTTGCCAAGTAGTTCTATTCTAATTCATAAGGATGAGAACGCTAAGGTTAAATATGTTAGAAAATTACATGAGAAGGTAAAGACACAAATTGAAAAGAAAGTGGATAGCTATGCTCGACAAGCTAATAAATGAAATAAAAAGGTTGTGTTTGAACCAAGTGATTGAGTTCGGGTTCATTTAAGGAATAAAAGATTTCCTTAAAGAAAATCTAAGCTTCAACCAAAGGGAGATGGACCTTTTCAAGTGTTGTCCAAAATTAATGATAATGCCTATAAAATAGATATTCCAAAGTATGGTGTTAGTCCTACTTTTTAGAAAAAACAATAAGATGTAAGCCCAATATGGGCCTAGAGAATGGTGTCACTTATGATCCATTTAGGTTTAGAGATAGACTTACTATAAATATGCATCTGTAACATCATTGATGGAGGGATTTTGAACATTATTTTTGTGAGGCTTTATTCTCTAGAGTTCTTGAAAGAATTCACTTTGAACTTATCAAGGTTGTTAACATTTGTGGCGTTTTTCTGGCTTATCAATCCCTAGATTGTGGCGCCATTCTGTTCTTGGTTCGTGTGTTGAATAATAATTTTGAGTTTCTTTTACATCAAATCTTAATACACAAATTCTACCAATTTTCGTGTTCAGTAATTAACATGCTCGAGTTCTATATACTTGTTTTCGGTGATTCAACAGCCTAACTTGCGTTTCAGAACATCATCTTTCACCTTGTTTTGGAATGCTTTGATTCTGAGTTTCGTAGCTTCGGTTATCGCGTTCTCCAAAAAAACGTGATTTTGGCTCCAACCTATAACGATCCTTAAAGTGATTTATGATAAACAACAACATATCATTAATGCACCAGCTTCTTTTCAAGCTCTCAGGAACCACATTTTCGAACCATTCCTAAGGCAGTTTGTTATCATATTTTTTTATGATATCCTCATTTACAGCAAAACAGTGGCAGACCACACATTATACTTGTCTATGATTTTCTATACCATCAGGGAGCACAAACTGTTTCTTAACAGATCCAAGTGTCACTTTGCAACATCTAGAGTGGAATATCTACGCCATTTTATCTCTCAGGATGGGGTTTCAACTGATCCATCAAAGGATTGCCCGCTAATTCATAATTTCAAACAATTGAGAGGTTTCTTAGGCCTTGTTGGTTGTTATAGGCGGTTTGTTAAAGAATTTGGTAAGATAGCTCAACCCTTGACTGACATTTTGAAAAGGGATAACTTTCACTGGTTTGATAGTTCTACAACTGCTTTTGAGCTGCTGAAACATGCTTTGGTGTCTGCTCTTGTTCTGGCATTACCAGACTTCTCAAAAAAAATTGTGGTTGAAACTGTTGGGAATCAGTTTTAATTCGATGATGAATCTTGATGAATGATGGAGATAGGGAAGAGAACATATAACATAATTAATAGGAATTGAATTGTTGCTTTTTTCTTCATTACCAGTTAATTGTGGTTACAAGAGCATTTATACAGCTAGCTTCAATTATTAACCACACATTGGTTAAACTTGCTAACCACCCATTATTTAATCTGAAACAAGTAAATGCCTAATTTGAATTATATTACAATACACCACCTAATTCAAATTACTTAATGTGAGCATTCCAATCATGTTCTTCATCTCTTCAAGTCTTTCAGGCTTCACTGCCTTGGTTAGTATATATCTGCAAACTGCACCTCAGTTTGCAATGTTCCAGTGCTAAGTTGTTTTTGTTGACTTGATCACGAAGGAAGTGATATTTTACTTCTATGTGCTTGCTATGTCCATGAGCTATTGGATGTTTAGCCAAGTCAATAGCAGATCTATTATCAACTCTCAGCTTCATTACTTCACAGCACTTGACATTTAATTCCTTGAGCAGCATGCTCAACCAAAGAGCCTGACTAGCTCCAAATGCAGCTGAGATATACTCAGCTTCATCACTAGATAATGCTACCACCTCTTGCTTCTTAGAACACCAAGATATGGGAGCATCACCAAGCATAAAAATATACCCTGAGGTGCTTTTTCTATCCACACTGTCTCCACTCCAATCTGCATCAGTGTAACCAATGACTTCAAACTCAGAATTTCCTGTTGCAGTAGGAAATAGAATGCCACAATCCAATGTTCCTTTTACATACCTAAGAATTCTCTTGGTTGCAAGCAAATGATCTTTGCAAGGTTTTTCAATAAATCTACTCACTAGACTGACACTGAAGGTAATGTCTGGTCTAGAATTGCAAAGATATCTCAGTGAGCCTATGAGCTGCCTGTATAGTGTAGAATCAACCAGTTCTGTATCTGCACCAGCAGTGAGTTTAATGCCTGGTTCACAAGGAGTAGTAGCAGAGTTGCAATCAGTCATATTAAACCTCTTTAATATGTCTGTTGCATATTTCTTTTGATGAAGGAATATACCTCTCTTGAATGACACAAATTCCATACCTAAGAAGTAACACAGTCTACCTATATCAGACATTTCAAATTCCCTCATCATCTCTATTTTGAAGTCACTGATCTCTTGTTCACTGTCACCAGTGACAAGAAAATCATCCACATACAGACAGAGTATTAGCACTCCAGACTTACCACAATCTTTCAAGTATACACCATGTTCTGTAGTACATTTCACAAACTGTAATTTCAGTAAGAACCCATCAATTCTTCTATTCCATGCTCGTGGAGCCTGTTTCAAGCCATATAAGGTTTTGTTCAAGTTCATCACCTTTTCTTCCATGCCCTTCTTGACAAAGCCAGGTGGTTGCTTAGTGTATACTTCTTCTTCTAAGGGGCCATTGAGGAAAGCAGATTTTACATCTAGCTGACTCAATGTCCATTTCTTTCTGCTAGCAATTGCAACTATCATTCTTACAGTTTCTATTCTAGCTACAGGTGCATAAACTTCATTGAAATCAAGGCCAGGTTTCTGTAGAAATCCTTTTGCTACTAGCCTTGCTTTGTACTTAGCAATTTCACCAGAGGGTTTAACCTTTGTCTTGAACACCCACTTCACTTCTATAGCCTTCTTATTTCTTGGCAAGCTTACCATTTCCCAGGTTTTGTTCTTGTGAATTGATCTCAATTCCTCATCCATAGCATCCTTCCAGTGAGGGTGAGCCAGTGCTTCCTCTAGCGACACAGGTTCAGCTTCTTCTAACAATACTATATTTAGGAGATCACCATCAATGTTAATTGCACTATCAGGAAATACATCATAGTCCTGATATCTGGTTGGTATTGTTGTTTGTCTCAATGATCTTCTTAAGGGTGCAGCTAAGTTGCCTTCAACAATTACCTGTGGCTCATTATTACCTTGCATATCCTTATCCTCTACTTCTATTTGACTATCATCAAGTTCAACTTCCACTGTATCACCAGTTTGGTTTGCAAGACTGTTATTCCAATTCCACTCCTTAGGCCATTGAGGAAAGCAGATTTTACATCTAGCTGACTCAATATCCATTTCTTTCTGCTAGCAATTGCAACTATCATTCTTACAGTTTCTATTCTAGCTACAGGTGCATAAACTTCATTGAAATCAAGGCCAGGTTTCTGTAGAAATCCTTTTGCTACTAGCCTTGCTTTGTACTTAGCAATTTCACCAGAGGGTTTAACCTTTGTCTTGAACACCCACTTCACTTCTATAGCCTTCTTATTTCTTGGCAAGCTTACCATTTCCCAGGTTTTGTTCTTGTGAATTGATCTCAATTCCTCATCCATAGCATCCTTCCAGTTCGCTAATAATACTATATTTAGGAGATCACCATCAATGTTAATTGCACTATCAGGAAATACATCATAGTCCTGATATCTGGTTGGTATTGTTGTTTGTCTCAATGATCTTCTTAAGGGTGCAGCAAAGTTGCCTTCAACAATTTCCTGTGGCTCATTATTACCAATTTGGTTTGCAAGACTGTTATTCCAATCCCATTCCTTAGTTTCATCAACTATAACATCATTGCTTATCACAATTCTTTTGTTCAAGGGATCAAGCAATTTATATGCTCCAGTACTGTGATATCCTACTAGTATCATTGCTTGAGTTCTTGAATCTAACTTTTTTCTATTTTGCTCAGGCACATGCCTGTAGCACAATGAGCCAAAGATTTTAAAATGCTTCACACTGGGCTTGATTCCACTCCATGCTTCCTCTGGTGTTAATTCCTCAAGCCTCTTCGTGGGGCTTCTATTCAGTATATGAGTTGCAGTAAACACTGCTTCTGCCCAGAACTCTTTTGGCAGATGTTTCTCCTTTAACATGCACCTTACCATATTCAATATGGTACTGTTTCTTCTCTCTGCAGTCCCATTGTGTTGAGGGGTATAAGGTGCCATTACTTCATGAATTAATCCTTCTTCCTTGCAGTAATTTTCAAATTCAGTTGATGTATACTCCCCCCCACCATCTGTTCTTAGTAACTTGATTGAATTTCCAGCTTGTTTTTCAGCAAGTTTCTTAAATGATTTAAATGTTGTAAAGACTTCATACTTCTTTTGCAACAAGTAAATCCACATTTTCTTGGTAAAATCATCTATAAAAGAGACAAAGTACAAGTTACCTCCATAAGACTTAGCTTCAAATGGTCCACACACATCTGAGTGTAAAATCTCAAGCTTTGTCTTGGCTCTTGTTGGCACTGCAGTCTTGTAAGATTTCCTAGGTTGTTTCCCTTCACTACATTTACCACACACACCCTTTGGAACTTCAATTACTGGCAAACCAGCTACCATGCCCTTCATCTGCAGCTTTCTCATGCTGTTGAAGTTCAAGTGTCCCAATCTCTTGTGCCATTTCCACACACTTTCATTGACTTGAGCAGATAGGCATTTCTGCTCAAATGAACTCACACCAACCTTGAAGGTTCTGTTCTTTGATACAGGGACTTTCAAGACACATTTGCCATTTGTATCAGCAACTTCCATATGTTCACCTTGCATATGCATTGAGAAGCCCTTCTCCATCAATTGTCCCAAGCTAAGCAAGTTACTTTCCATATTAGGAACATACAGTACATCACTAATCACCCACCTTACTTCCATCTACTCTTCTTATGCTCACTTTTCCAATTCCTTTGGCCATTACAGATCTTCCATCTCCAAACTTGATGCTTCTTCTCACTGTTTCATCAAGCTCACAGAACCAATCCTTATGCCCTGTCATGTGATTCGAGCAACCAGTATCCAAATACCACCATTCTTCACAGCCTGTTTCACTGTTAATGATAGTCATCAGCATCACGGTTTCCTGATTATCAGAGTCTTGCGCAAGTTGAGCTTCTTCATTTCTCTTCCTAGGCACCTTAGGATTGTTACACTCATCTGCATAATGACCATATTTTTGACAATTGTAACACTGAATATCTTCCTTAGATTTCTTCTTTCCTTTTCCATTACTGTCACCTTCTTTCTTCTGATTCTCACCCTTAGGATTATAGCCTTCTTGCTTATTATTCTTCCACTTTCCTTTTCCTCTCTTATTCTTCCAAGATTCACTTCCACCTCCTTTCTTTTGAGATTGTGCAAACATGGCTTTCTCATTCTCTTTATCATTTTTCTTGATATTATCCCTGTTCTTTAATTTCAATTCATGTGCTTCTAAAGCACCTAGCAA
>NC_021161.2:23037204-23054242 GCF_000331145.2 Cicer arietinum
CCACAACTCCTCATTTGATTAGTTAGAACTACTAACCTGTTTACGAAACTGGCCACTGATTCATTGGATTCCATTTGTAATAGCCCCAATTGACGCCTCATCGCCATCAATTTCACCTTCTTCGTTTGCTTGTCTCTGGCGTATGTGGTGGCTAGCACATCCCATGCTTCTTTAGCAGTCTCATACTCTATGATCTTCTCAAGAACGTTTGCGTCCACACATTGATGAATCAAGAAAATTGCCTTGTCATCCTTCTTCAATTGTTCGCGATGCGTTGCTCTTAATGCTTCTGTGGGATTCTCCGCCAACGGTGTGACACCGGTGCTTATGATATCAAGAACACCTTGATACCTGAACACCACCTTCATTTGCGCCGTCCAGCTCTCATAGTTGTTACCGTCGAAGATCGGCAGTTTCGCCGGAATCTGGTCGTTGCTCTTCTGCGTTGCCATCGTTTATCGCCGTGTTCCGCCTCGAACCGGGCTCTGGTGCCAAATGTTGGGAGTCGGTTTTAATTCGATGATGAATCTTGATGAATGATGGAGATATGGAAGAGAACATATAACAGAATTAATAGGAATTGAATTGTTGCTTTTTTCTTCATTACCAGTTAACCGTGGTTACAAGAGCATTTATACAGCTAGCTTCAATTATTAACCACACATTGGTTAAACTTGCTAACCACCCATTATTTAATCTGAAACAAGTAAATGCCTAATTTGAATTATATTACAATAGAAACTGATGCATCGATCTGGGAAAGGCATCGGTGCTGTCCTTATGCAAGAGAACCCTATAGCTTATATTAGCGAAACTTTGGGCATAAAGTTACAAGCTATGTCGGTGTAGGAAAGAGAGCTATTAGCTATTATATATGCCATTAAGAAATGGGGAGCTTATCTGTCTCATGGTGCATGCTTCATGGAAAACAACCAACCGAGTTAAGCGTATTTTGGAACAAAAGTTGAATGCCCCTTTTCAACAAGCTAGGATGGCCAAACTTATGGGGTTTGAATTTTGAAGTTGAATACAAAGAGGGTGTTGCAAATGCAGCAGCAGATGCTTTGTCACGTAAAGCTGGGGCTGATGCAGGAAAGGCAAGCTTCTCATTGGTGCAGATTCGTCACTCAACAATGATATCCTGCAATGGTTGCATAATTCCCCTACTGAAAGGCATTCAAGACGGGACAGTATCACTGCAAGTATCAAATCCTTGTTGTTTTGGAAATGTATGAATAAATCAACTACAAACCACCCACAATTGGATGCTTAAATTTCACCTTCTAATAACTCAATATTTTATGACTCAGCAAACTAATAAGCATAGTAGTGAAAGAACCTTCAGGATTGCTGATTATATCTTCCTCAAACTACAGCCTTAAATGCAGTTTACTGTCAGAAACAACCCTTATCATAAACTTTTTCCTAAATACTATGTTCTTTCTAAATTATTGATAAAGTGGGTGAAGTAGCTTACAAGTTAGACTTGCGTGCACATGCTGCTATTCACAACGTGTTACATGTTTCCCAACTTAAAAATTGTATCCTGATCCTTCCATGATTCCTGTCACACAACTCCCCAATGTTAGTCAAACTATATCCGCATTGTTGCAACCAAAATGCAGGTCAATAGAGCTTAGTTAGTACCTATTGGTAAACGGACACCCAAAATTTTCAAAAATTTTTAAAAAAATACTAACAATTGATCTATTTAATATATTTTACGGAACAGTCGGATTTTAATCATGTGCAAATACAAGTGATCCAAAATTTTATATTTGTATATTCAAATTCTAAAATTACTCTTCTAATTCTATTACATATTCCTCTTTATATTTTCTATATTTGTGGGGATGAGTATATGATATTATTTTCAAAGTCAAATGTAGAATTGTGATATGACATACAATTTGAAGGAAATTTTCACACATGAATTAGATTGAAAGTATGAAAATAGTAAAATTTTATATAAAAAAGATATTTATGTTAAAAAAATTGAAAATATGAATAATTATTAATTGTGGCAAAGTTGTGAAAATCAAATTATATAAATATTTAGGATAATTGTGTTTTAATATATGCTAATCGGTGATCAATTTCAACTAGACATGACATGACATATGTTAATAAATTTGTTAATTAGATATTGTGGTGTACGTTGTTGTAATTTTGGAAATCAAATTATTTTTATGAGTTGAATTGTGGTTGTTGAGTTATCATTGTTGAGATGTATATTTTCGTCTAATATGTGAAGATGACATGCAGTATGTGCATCTTTTCTTGTTAGACGAATTAACCTAATCAAATGATATGCATCATATATATTAGTATGTGTAGATCTTCATTGCATAATGTACATTGATACGTGTATATGGACTAAAATTTATTTTACTAATTTTTTTAATTATTAACTTTGTATTATTTTTTGTTCATTAGGCTCAATTTTAAAGATTAGAATAGGGTCTCCAAAATCTTTAAGACCGATTAAATACACAAATTTTTGTAGACCAAATTATAATTCAAATGTCTATTATAAAGAAATCTGAGGGAATAATTTATAAAAAAAATTACAAAAATAATTATTATAATTATATAATAAAATAAAATTTCCAACCTAAATTCCAACTAAATTTTAATTATTAAAAATGTAAACTAAAATTTGATCTACTACGTCTCTCCAAAATATTTTTGTAAATTTACAACTTAAAATTCTTATATTAAATACAATATTATACTTTTTATTTACATATTAAAAGTTTAAAATTTCGACCACCTCAATATTTCCGTTCAAAATCCGTCACTCGGCCAATGGAAAGACATACCTCGACAGCTTGCTACTTCTGAGTTTTATTATGATCTGCTGCTGAAGTTTCCTAATTTCCACCCTTGAGTTCAAGGACGTTCTTGAAGAGGAAGAGGGTATTGGGACAAAATATTCTTTACTTTAGAATAAAATTATGTTATTTTCTTTTTCTTGAACAAGTGACTCAAACGTAAGAGCGGATGAATTGTGTACTTTAAAAAATTGAAGAATTAGACACTAAATAATATTTGGTCAATTAAAATAATATATGCTTATAAATAAATATTAATTGATACCAGACAATAAATAAAAATGTAAAAAAATAAATAAGTGAAACTAATTTGTTGAATTTAAATTGAACTAAATAAAAGATGAAATAGAAAAGAGACTAAAATTAAATTGCTGAAAACATATAAAGTAAATAACTTGAAAAGATAAATGAAAAGAGATTAAAAGGAAAGGCACATAGAAAATTTATAGTGGTTCAGGCACTAATCTAAGGCGTACGACTAATTTCACAAATAATAATACTATTAAAACTAAGCTTTTAAACCTGAATAAACAAATAATCTTTACACTAAAAAAATCCACTATTCAACCTTCATACAAAATAAAACTTCCTTTGTAGAATAGTCTCAAAACCAAGACATATCACTACTAGAAAAACTTCTTTTAGCGTTGATCAAAATCCCACATTAAATGATCGAAAATCGACACTAACCGTAAGACTCTAAATTTTCTAAACTTTAATTTATGCAATTTTAGTGTATTTTGTATATATATAATATATATTTTTGAAGACCCAATTAAAATTATTTATTAGAGTATAATTTACCTAAGTTACGAAAAATTTAATACCGAACAAAATTTTAAAATGTCACATGTTACTGAAAAAATTTATCTGTCAATTTAGTCGCGACGAGAGTAGATATTTTTATTAAATTAGATTGAGAAGTGAGTGATTTGATGTGTTTGAGTTATGTATTTAGTTATTTTCAAATAAATGAGTTTGAACTGAAGTCGAAATTTTACAAGAAAATTTAGAAAGTTGTGAAAAAGTTCAAATCTTAATTAAGTTAAAGAGTTTGAGCAAAAAGTTAGATTGAAATTAAAATGTTTAAAGTTAAAAATGTTACTATTTTAATTACTCTTGGGCTGAGTTTAAAAAGAAAAAGTTTAGAGTACTTTATTAACTCAAATATTCGGTGCTATAATAGTTGAGTGTGTGTATGTGTGATTTAGAAAATATTCGTTTTATTTAGTTTTAACTAAATAATGTAGATCATTTGATTTTAAAAGTTTGGTGTGTGAAAGAGATATAACTTTGGAATTTTGTTGTGGTTTGATAAATTTTAGTTGTGAACAAATTGTTATAAATATTTATGTTTATATAGTTAGCTCCTTGAGTCGCGAAAAGGAATCGAGACCGTTGACACCGAGTTAGTGGTGGGGAGAACTCTGATATATTAATGTTGTCGTGGTGATTAAAGAAAAATGATTTTTCTTAGTTTATACATTTCCAAAAATAGTGGTTATGATTGATGGTTAAGAATGTATACACATGATTCACAAATTTTTGAACTTGTGATTTAAGGAAAATTAGTGAATTGTGGTTTCAAGATTGTATATGTATGCTTTTAATTTTTAGAAAAGTTTGAATGATTTTAATTAAAGTTTCAAGTTTATTAAGTAAATGTTAAAGTATTGAGTAAGAAATTCTTTTTTTTTTTAAAAGAGTCAAAGTTTCATGAATTAAAATACAAACTTTATTGAAAAATATATATTTTGAAAAGGATGAAAATATTTCAAAGAGTTAGAACTTTGATATTAGAAAAAATATTCATTGATATTTGTTTTGTGTGATTATGTTGTTACGAGTTAAATACTGTGATTGAATTTTTAGTCTTTAAAAAAAATGTGTAGTGGATCAAACTTGTAGTTATTTGTGAAAAAAAAAAATGAGATATGGTAAACTTGAGAAAATGTGTGGTTGTGTGAAAATTTTTTAGAATAATAATTTAAAACGTTTCAAAAAATTGTTAGTGAATTCACTGAAAAATTAAAGGATGTTAATTTTTAAAAATGTGTTTTATATGTTGAAAGTTTGTTGTGGTTAATAATACTATTTGTCCTTATTCATTGTAAACTCTTTTAGTAAAATATACTCAAGGGGGTTAAGAGTAAGAAATGATTCGTAAGGTACTTAAAGTTTCAGGGATTAATTTGACTAAGTCAAACACTATTTGATTAAAGGTGTCGGCACAAACGAGATTTTTCACTGTGTTTGATTGTGGTAGTGATAATTGTTGAAAAACCTATAACTAAGGTAAGGACTCCTTCCAAATTTTTAGTTTGCACATAGAGACCTTATATGTGTGATTTATGTGTGATTTATGTATGATTGATGTGTGAATATGTGATGATTAATATTGATGTGATGATGCATTCTTGAGTGATAATACATGTTGCTACATGTTATGAATTTTATTGAGATAATATGTCTTGAGTATGCTTTGTGAAAAGTATGAAAAATTATTAGTGTGTAACGAGTATTAAAAGGGGAGTCTTTTAATAGCTACATTTATATAATGATTATTGTGAAAAAGTTAGAGTATGCTCATGCATTTCATAATTAATGGTGACCATGATGGGCCACAGGGTTAGTGGTGACCGTGATGGGCCACATGATGGTTCTATGAGTTGATTGGTCCATCTTATCCTTACGATGAATTATTTATCGTGTAGGTCTGTGATAGACTACACTCTAGTAAATCGTGCTGATGTATGATAAGTGGCACCTCTGTAATTAGTACTGGTCTGTGAGAGGCGATACATTTATGATTTATGCCCTTCGAGGAGGGTTTGGAAATTCTAGAATCATGTGCATTGGCATATCAGCATTGCATTAGGGTGCTTGACACACGAGCCGTGTTTGTTAAAATATGATATATGTATATACATACTATGTTATTGTTTGTTATCATGTCGTAATTTTAAGTGTTATTGCTTGTCTGTATGATATAATTGTTAAATATTATATGTTAATTTCGGTTGGTGACCTTTTACATTATTGTGGAAAATGAGTTTTGCCCTCAGATGATACTGGAGTTCGTTCCACCGACTATTACCTTGACGACGAAAACGTCATTAGACTTCCCTTACCGACTTTCGTCAACTGCTTGGGTATACGACCCCCATCTCAAGCAGGGCTACTTATACAGGGAGGGTCGTGATGACAAGTAAGAGAGATGGGGCAGTATATCTCGTGGGTGGACCTGACTTCTGAGGAGACTGATCCTTATATGGATGATGAGGAGCAGAAAGTTACTTTGAGGAGAAATACTGTGTCAGAAGAAACTTGTGCAGTGTGTGGAGGTCACCCTTATCATTTTAGTTGCTAGTGGATGATCATATTAGTTTTTGTTGTATAGGGCCTTATTGTCTTTCTTTTGGTGGTTGTACTTATTTTGTTTTGGAATGACTGTACCTATGACATTCTTTGACAATTGACTTTTGTTTGGTGGGTCCATGTTTCATTTTTTTTGACGTGATCATGGGGGAGATAACATTCTTGGAGTAGTACTTATGTGCAGGTGTCTGCCGGGAATACCACAAGAGTATGAGCGATGTTTGATAGGTCTCATAGCCCTAGTGTATTTTCTATTTGTATACTTTGGATTATCATCCCAAAAACTATTTTAGCTTGTTTGTATATATGATGTAATTTTTTATGATTCTTGTCATTTTGCGTTACGATGTATCATTTTATTAAGTTGTTTAAAAAAAAACACTCGCGCTGTTAAAAGTCGGGGTGTTACATTGTGGTATCAGAGCTTTGGTTAGATTGTAGGTCGACATGTAGGTGTCATTATCTGATCATGCGTCGGGGTAAGTTGTTTGAGTTGTCAGGTCTTATGTAATTGTTTTGTGTTGATGAAGTCAAAAGTTATCTTTTGGAATTCTTCTAAGTGGTGTTAAGATTTCTTCTTGATGTTGATTTTTGTAGGAAACAATGCTTCCAAGAAGGAACAACGCTGCAAGAGTCAACTTCAACAGGGATGATCAAATGACTGAAGCAATGAATAACATGGTTGCTTCTGTTGCTGCACAGACAGCTGCAAAGACTTTGCGGGATCTGAAGAAGAAGGAAAGAGAGATTCGTGTTGTTGAGTCAAGGGGATTGGAAGATTTTCGTCGTCACAATCCTCTAGAGTTCAAGGGTGATGAGAGTCCATAAAAAGCCGACCATTGGATTCATAAAATGGAAAAGATCTTCAAAATGATTAATTGTCAGGAAGGGGTGAAGGTCAACTATGCTACGTATCTGCTACTAGGGGATGTTGAATATTGGTGGAGAAGTACAAGGCTTCTGATAGGATCAGCTCATGAGGAGGTGAACTGGGAGTCGTTCAAAAAGAAGTTTTTAGACAAATACTTCCCTATGAGTACCAGGACTAAGTTGGGTGATGATTTTCTTAAATTGTACCAGGGAAATATGATAGTGGGTGAATATGCTACTAAGTTTGAGTTATTGTCAAGACATTTTAGGTTTTTCCATGAAGAGGTTGATGAACAATTTATGTGTCACCGTTTCCAAAATGGACTGAAGTATGAGATTCAAGACTTTGTCCTACCATTGGGAATTCAACATTTCCAAGTTTTAGTGGAGAAATGTAGAGAAATTCAGGACATGAAGAACAATAGGGCCAACCGAGGAGGGAAATTTAGTTTAAGGGGGCCTAATCGGGTAAACCATCAGATTAATAAAGGAAAACAAATTTCGATTGCAGCGTATCAGATGTCGCCATTGGAATTAAATAAGCTCAAGGGCCAAATTGAAGATTTGTTGCAGAAAGGATTTATTAGACCAAGTGTGACACCATGGGGAGCTCCGGTATTGTTAGTTAAGAAGAAGGACAGGAGCTCGCACTTATGTGTGGATTATAGGCAACTTAATAAGGCAACTATTAAGAATCTTTATCCTTTACCATGTATCGATGATTTGATGGATCAGTTGAGAGGAGCTGCGGTGTTTTCAAAGATTGATTTGAAGTCAGATTACCATCAAATTCGAGTAAGAGAATGAGATATTCAGAAAAATGCTTTCAGAACCCATTACAGACATTATGAATATCTTGTTATGCCATTTGGAGTTACCAATGCACCATCAATTTTTATGGATTACATGAATATAATCTTTAGCCCATTTCTAGATAAGTTTGTTGTGGTGTTCATCGATGATATATTAATTTATTCAAGGATTGAGGAAGAACATGGAGAGCATTTGCGTCAAGTTCTTGAAGTTTTATGCGAGAAGCAATTGTATACCAATCTGTCGAAGTGCGAGTTTTGGCTAGAAGAAGTAAACTTCATAGGACATGTGATAACCAAGGAAGGAAACGTTGTAGATCCGACAAAGATTGAGACAACCCTTGCTTGGAAACAACCTCCGACTATCACTAACATACGAAGTTTCGTCAGACTGGCAAGATACTACAAGAGGTTTATTGAAGGTTTTGCTAAGATTGTAGCTCCATTGACACAACTCACTAGCAAGGATCAGCCGTTCTCATGGACAGAAAAGTGTGAGGAAAATTTCCAGTTACTAAATAAATAGTTGACAACCTCACCAATATTTGTCTTTCCACAACCAGAATAACCATACGAAGTTTACTCTGATGCGTCTCATCAAGGTTTGGGGTGTGTCCTGATGCAACACAAGAATGTTGTGGCCTACGCCTTAAGACAATTGAAGACTCATGAAAGAAACTATCATACTCATGATTTAGAGCTTGCTGCTGTACTTTTTGCATTAAAGATCTGGAGGAACTATTTATATGGATGCACGTTCACAGTGTTCAGTGACCGTACGGGTTTGAAATATTTGTTTGATCAGAAGGAATTGAACATGTGTAAGAGAAGATGGATGAAGACTCTCAAGTATTTTGATTTCACATTACAATACCACTCTAGGAAGGCAAATGTAGTGGCTGATACGTTGAGTAGGAGAAGTGTGTTAGTGTCTTCAGCAGTAATGGCAAGACAACAAGAGTTGTGGGAAGCATTTAGAGACCTTCATTTGGATGTAGAGTTTGCACCGGGAATTTTGAAATTCGAAATGATTAAGATTTTGAGTGGTCTTCTTGAAGAAATTGTGAATTTTCAAAATGACGCATTAATCCAAGAGAAGAGGAACCTAATAGTGCAAGGGAAGACAATTGAGTTTAAGATTGGACCAGATAATATTTTTGAGATGTAATGGAAGGATTTATGTACTAGTAGTTGCATATTTGAGGAAAACAATTTTAGAAGAGGCTCATAAGAGCAAATTGAGTATCCATCGCAGAGCAACAAAGATGTATTAGGATATGAGATAGAGTTATTGGTGGCCAGGAATGAAGAGGCATGTGGCAGAGTATGTATCAACTTGTTTAACTGGTTATAAAGTGAAAATGGAAAATCAGCGACCTGTTGGAATGTTACAACCTTTAGATATACCTCAATGGAAGTGGGACAACATTTTCGTGGACTTTATAACAGGATTGTCAAAAACAAGGAGAAAGAATGATTCTATTTGGGTGATAGTGGATCGATTAACTAAATTCGCACACTTTTTATCAGTAAAGACTATCTATAAAGTAGATAAGCTAACATAGATCTACATTGCTGAGATTATGCGATTACACGGAGTACCGTCGAGTATTTTGTCAAACTGTGACCCGAAATTCACTTCGCACTTTTGGGGAGCGTTGCATGAAGCGTTGGGAACGAAACTAAGATTGAGTTTAGCATACCAACTGATGACTCTTCATCATATGCATATTTTCCCACTGTTTTAGTCTTATTTATCCTCAATCATCAGTTAAATTAAGGATTTATTTGATGCATTTTGTTGATTTTTGTTCTTTGAGTTAATAAAATGTTTTTTTTTTTATTTCGTTGATTAAAGTAGGAATTTGTCGTAATTTTACATTGTGTTTTGTTTTAGTGCGGTGCTGAATTTTGGTGAAGAATCAACATGATATATGTGGAGTATTTCAGCCATATCTGGAGTTCTAGATGTCCAATTAGTGTCACTCCAAGTGCTAATGAAATCTAAGATCCATATCTACACCTTTCATGAAGACACCGGGACCAAATTCAGAAGCAAAATATGAGAAAAATGAAACATACATCAGACAGCAGATGCTGTGCGCCTGGATCGCGCCCTGCGCGCCTGAAGCGCATTAGACAGGTTTGGCCTCTGCCAACGCGCGCCTGGAGCGCGCCACGCGCACCAGCAACCATAAAAACGCAGATTTTTACTGTTTTAGGATCTTTTTGACTCTGGGGAACTTGGGAGACTTGTGCCCTAGCATAGAAACTCAAAGACGGCCGTTTCTAACGCCATTGAAGCAGCTTTATCAAGAATCATCCATGAATCATTCTTGTAATTCTTCTTTAATCCTTATCTTTTGTATCTCTGTCATGAGTAACTAAACCCTATTTGTTAGGGATGAGTGTAACCAGATGAAACCCTTATTTTTCTGATTTGATTTCTAGTTATATGAATGAGTTTATTGAATTATTTTTCTCATCTCTGTGCTTAATGCTTTTTATTGCTTGATCAACATTAAAATGTTCTACGATTTGTATTTTGAAACGGAAGTGGACTTTACAAATGCTTGAGATGAGAAATTCATGAATTTGTAGTCTAGACATAGGTGCAGGTCATGAAACCAATTAAATTAGTTGCAAAGCAATAATTTACAAGAGAATTTCTATACGGTAATGCTTAATTCTAATCTTAAATCCACTAAGGAATTAGGGGTTACTTTGGAATTAAAGGTTCTGTCACTAAGACATTAGGGCAAGAATAATAAAGAGAATTCGGTAATAATTCAATAAAGGAATTCAGTAACTAGGATCAAATTAGACACCAAGGTTGGATTCGAAGTGAAACTCATCCCTGACATTTTTCTCATTATAAAAGATCAATTTTATTATTGTTGTTAATTTCAAACATTATTTCAATCAACTTGGGAACCTTTTTGTTCAATTCTAGTAATCAAATATAATTCAATAGTAAAACGCAATCCTTGAGTTCGACACTCGGTACTACCGTTTTATTATTACTTGCAACGATTCAGTACATTTGTTGAAACGCTATCAAGTTTTTGGCGCCGTTGTCGGGGATTGCCAATTCACTATTGAATTAGTTTATTTACTGAATTGAAATTTTTTGCTCTGCAATAAAATTTCTTCTTTTATTTTATTTCTAATTTAATAAAAAAAAAAATTTGGTTTAAAACTCTCTTATTTTTACTTAATTATTTATCTTTCTTTAGCTCTTCAGTACTCACAATTTGTCTAACCTTGTATGCGAGTCCAGTCCTCAGCTGAATTTATCTTGGATCCAGAAATTGAAAAAACAGCGAAAGCACATAGAAAGGCAGCTCGAGAAAGGAGACAAAGGGAAAGACATTTAGTTGTGGAAGAAGAGGTTTTGGGTGATTGTGTCATATTTACTGAAATGGCCGACCCACCACCACCAGAACGTACTCTCGGAGAATATGGGAATCGAATTAGAAATCGTGCTCGATTACCCATTCATCACCAACCGGTTACAGTCAATAAGTTTGAAATAAGTCCTGCTCTATACCGAGAGTTGAGGGAAATTCATTTTGCCGGTAGACATAACGAAGACGCTAATAGACACCTCACAAATTTCTTTGAATTATGTGAAACAGTGAAGGTGGATGGTTTGTCTGAGGAAAGCAAGAAGTTGAAGCTATTTCCATTCTCTTTGATAGATGATGCTAAGGAGTGGTTTCTTTCATCCCCCGCCGACAGCATCACCACATGGGATGATCTTGAGGATAAGTTCTTGGAACAATATTTCCCCCCAGCCATGTTCGTTAGAAAGAGGCAAGAAATCACCGGTTACAAACAGAAAGAGGGGGAATCTCTTCGTGACACTTACAGGAGATTCAGAAACTTACTAGCCGGATGTCCTAATCATGCCTATGACGACACTGCCCAAATGCAAATATTCTGTAATGGCTTGAGGCCGAGCACTAGAATTATGTTGGATGCCACAGCCAGTGGTTCTTTGAATTACAAAACCGCAGCAGAAGCACGAAAGATTATTGAGATCATGGCATCAAATGAACAGATGATGTTGTATGACAGAAGTGGTGGTTCAACAAGTGGTGTAATGGAATTGAATGTTATGGATGGGTTAGCTCCAGGCAGGCTACTATCGAAGATGGAAGAGGGTATCGGCACTGAGATAAAGAAGGGAATGGCAGCTCTAAATATACAACCACAAGTGGCCCCCGTCAAATTACTAAAGCAGACTAGTTGTAACCTTTGTGGAGGAGCACATAAAACTGGAGTCTGTGAAGCACTGGATGATAATGAGGTAGAAGAACTAGAACGGGTGAATTTTGTGAGTAATAACAACAGGCAGAATAACCCCTACTCTAATACGTATAATCCTGGTTGGAGAAATCATCCGAATTTTTCTTGGAGAGATCAACAAGGTAGATCTCAGGGTCAACAAGAAGCTCAACCAAACCAATTCCCACCCAGAAAGGCTGCTTGGGAGAGCGCTATAGAAAAACTAGTTACAAGCACAAGTTCGTTCATTGAGGAGTCAAGAGCCGTCCAGAAAAATCACTTTGCATCAATAAAAAATCTTGAGACTCAAATGGGTCAACTTGCTCAACAAATGGCACAAAGAACGTCTGGAAATCTGCCTAGTGACACAGTTCCGAACCCAAGAAACAATGTTAATGCAGTGACCACGAGGAGTGGCAAGGTGAGTCAACAAGTACCACCTAAAGCCAAACAGAGTAGAAGTACCTTGACTCCAACTCACCGGGAGGAAATGGTCACACCAATATCAGTTGAAGAGCACATCGCTATTGAAAAGGAGGAAGAACCCGTGGCACAAAAAGGGGAACCACTGCCAAAACCAGAAATTCGACTTCCATTCCCTCAAAAATTAAAAAGGGAAGAAACCGAAAAGCAATTTGGTAAGTTTCTTGATGTTTTTAAAAAATTACAGATTAACATCCCTTTTGCAGAAGCACTAGAGCAGATGCCGACATATGCTAAGTTTATGAAGGATATTCTGTCGAAAAAAAGAAAAATCGGCGGGGAAACAGTTATGCTTACTGAAGAGTGTAGTGCTATACTACAAAGGAAGCTGCCACCGAAGCTTAAGGACCCTGGAAGCTTCTCAATCCCGTGCGTTATTGGAAATAGAACTTTTGGGAAGGCTTTGTGCGATCTTGGGGCTAGTGTAAGTCTTATGCCCCTTTCAATATACAAAAAATTGGGCATTGGAAAAGTCAAGGACACACAGCTGATGTTACAGTTTGCGGACCGCTCGATGAAACATCCCTATGGAGTGGTGGAAGATGTGTTGGTTAAAGTGGACAAGTTCATTTTTCCAGTAGATTTTGTGGTACTAGATATGGAGGAAGACAACGACATTCCTTTGATTTTGGGGAGACCGTTCTTAGCAACAGGGAGAGCTATGATTGATGTAGCAGATGGCACCTTAACCTTGAAAGTAAATGAGGAAACCGTCACTTTTAACATTCTAAAAGCCATGGAACACTCAAAAGAAAGAGAAGGGTGCAATCGAATCGAGATTTTAGATCAGATAGTCAATGAAGAAATAAAGCATCAAACACCCAGCCTGCCATTAGAAAGAGTTTTATGTCTACCCCAAGATGTCGTTCAAGAAAGTGAAGACCCAAAGATGAAGGAGGTTTGGGCCATGTTAGAGGCATCGCCATCTTACTCCCCCCGTTTTCCTACTAGGTGGGAGGACTTGAAAGGGAATGAAGACAAATCCGCTGAGAAAAAGACACCACTGATTGAACTCAAGCAGCTGCCTCTTCATTTGAAATATGTATTCCTGGGTGAAGAAGAAAAAAATCCAGCCATAATCAGTGCAAGCTTAAGCGAGTTACAAGAAGAAAAGTTGTTGAGAATTCTGCGGAAGCACAAGGGTGCTATCGGTTGGTCCATTGATGACTTGAAGGGAATAAGTCCGACTTTTTGTATGCACAAAATCCTCATGGAAGACAATCACAAACCGGTAGTACAACCCCAAAGGAGATTGAATCCGGTAATGAAAGAAGTAATCAGGAAAGAGGTGGTAAAGTTACTAGAAGCCGGGCTCATATACCCAATTTCAGATAGCTCTTGGGTGAGTCCCGTCCAAGTGGTACCAAAAAAGGGCGGAACGACTGTCATCACAAATGAAAAGAACGAGTTAATTCCTACTCGGACGGTTACATGCTGGAGAGTGTGTATTGATTACAGGAGACTGAATAGTGCCACGAGGAAGGATCATTTCCCGCTCCCTTTCATTGATCAGATGCTTGAGCGGTTAGCCGGACATGAGTATTACTGCTTCCTAGACGGCTATTCAGGGTACAATCAGATAGCTGTAGCACCCGGGGATCAAGAGAAAACTGCATTTACATGTCCGTATGGGGTATTTGCTTATCGAAGAATGCCATTTGGATTATGTAATGCGCCAGCCACATTTCAAAGGTGCATGATGTCCATATTTTCTGATATGATTGAGAAACATATTGAGGTATTCATGGACGACTTTTCTGTATTTGGCTCATCCTTTGATAACTGTTTGATTAATCTATCTCTTGTATTAGAAAGGTGTGAAAAATCCAACTTGGTCCTAAATTGGGAGAAATGCCATTTTATGGTAAGGGAGGGAATTGTTTTAGGCCACCGAATCTCCCACAAGGGGATCGAGGTAGACAAGGCCAAAGTTGAAGTAATTGAAAAACTTCCCCCCTACCAACGAGAAAGGCATTAGAAGCTTTTTAGGCCATGCTGGATTTTATAGAAGGTTTATAAAAGATTTTTCAAAAATTGCAAAACCACTTACAAACTTACTTGCGAAAGACACACCTTTCGAATTCAATGAGGATTGTTTGCATGCTTTTAACAATTTGAAAAACCAGCTGATAACTGCCCCCATCATCACTGCACCTGACTGGTCACTACCTTTTGAAATCATGTGTGATGCAAGTGACAGTGCTATTGGGGCAGTTCTGGGACAAAGAAAAGACAAGATGTTGCATGTGATCTACTATGCTAGTCATGTTTTAAATCAGGCACAACACAATTATGCTACAACTGAAAAAGAATTATTAGCTGTAGTCTATGCTTTTGATAAATTTCGGTCTTATTTATTAGGATCGAAAGTTATTGTTTACACTGATCATGCTGCCTTGAGGTATTTGTTTACTAAGCAGGAATCAAAACCACGGTTGCTTAGATGGATCCTATTACTACAAGAATTTGACATTGAGATCCGGGATAAAAAGGGGGTCAGAGAACACTGTGGCTGACCACCTATCTCGATTGGAGAAGGTTGTGGAGAATGAGGACACTAGACCGATTCGAGATCAATTTGCTGATGAGCACATCTTTGCCATTACCACGGTACCTTGGTTTGCCGACTTTGCTAATTTCAAGGTGGGGGGTACAATCCCATCTGAGTTCACTCACCAACAACGGAAGAAGTTTATCCACGATGCCAAATTCTATGTATGGGATGAACCCTTTCTGTACAAAAGAGGAGTGGATGGGCTGTTGCGAAGATGTGTGCCCGAGGAGGAACAAGAAAAGGTAATGTGGCACTGCCACGACTCCGAGTATGGGGGTCATTTCAGTGGTGACCGAACTGCAGCAAGAGTTCTACAATCGGGGTTGTTCTGGCCTTCTTTATTCAAAGATACATTCAACTATGTGAAGAAATGCGATCGATGCCAGTGCACCGGTAACATCTCAAAACGGGATGAGATGCCGCAAAATCCTGTATTAGAAGTAGAAGTGTTCGATGTGTGGGGTATTGATTTCATGGGTCCATTCCCATCGTCATATAACAAAGTTTATATTTTGGTGGCGGTGGATTATGTCTCAAAATGGGTTGAAGCAATAGCTACTCCAACAAATGATTCGAAACTGGTTATCACCTTTCTCAAGAAGAACATATTCGCTCGCTTCGGTGTGCCTCGAACCTTGATTAGTGACGAAGGCACCCATTTTCTAAACAGGAATATGGAATGCCTCCTAAAAAAGTATAATGTGCGTCATAGAGTGGCAACCCCATACCATCCACAAACTAGTGGGCAAGTTGAAGTCTCCAACAGGCAGCTTAAACGAATCCTAGAAAAGACAGTAACTGCCTCATGAAAAGATTGGTCAACGAAACTTGATGATGCACTTTGGGCCTACCGAACAGCTTTTAAGACCTCCCTGGGTATGTCACCGTATCAAATTGTGTATGGTAAAGCTTGTCATCTACCTCTCGAACTTGAACATCGAGCATTTTGGGCGACGAAGTACTTGAACTTTGACTTGGGCAAGGCGGGAGAGGCGAGAATTCTTCAACTTCACGAGTTAGAGGAATTCTGGAATTTTGCTTATGAGAATGCCAAGATATATAAAGAAAAAACCAAGAAATGGCATGACAAAAAAATCAAATTCAAAGAATTCCAAGAAGGAGAACTAGTTCTCTTATTCAACTCAAGATTGAAGTTGTTTCCCGGAAAACTAAAGTCAAGATGGTCGGGCCCTTTCAAGGTAACCAAGGTATTTCCACACGGTGTCGTCGAATTGAAAGATATACATTCCGATCGGAACTTCAAGGTCAATGGACAAAGACTCAAATCGTATTTCGGGAAAGAATCAAAACTTTCGATGGAGTCCATCCACCTTGTTGCCATTTGAAGAATGAATTGTCAAGCTGAGGACACTAAACAAGCGCTTATTGGGAGGCAACCCAACTTCATATCCTTTGCATTTTAGTTTGATGTAAGTTCATTTACTTTCAATTTTTGTTTTGAATTACTAATTTTATTCATTCTTGATGTTTAGTATAAGAAAGAAATCATAAAAATGTGTTGGGGATTGTTTTTTTCAGTTGAGAGGGAGAAAAATGCGCCTGAAGCACAAGCCGTGCGCCTGAAGCGCATTTCAGGAAATTCAGCGCTGTGAACGTGCGCCTGGAGCGCGCCAGGGGCGCTTGAAGTGCATTTCAGGAAATTCACCTCTGCCAACGCGCGCCTGGAGCGCGTCCTGGAGCGCTTGAAGCACATTTAACAGAAGTCCTGGCAATGCTGGGCTTTTAAACGTTAAAAGTAAGTAAACCTTCTCTCTTTCACCAAAACCATTATCATTGAAGGTCAAGCTCCCTCCCTT
>NC_021161.2:23054742-23056636 GCF_000331145.2 Cicer arietinum
GACACTCGGTACTACCGTTTTATTATTACTTGCAACGATTAAGTACACTTGCTGAAACGCTATAACCAACCACAAACGGACAAACAAACTGAGAGAACGAATCATTCCTTGGAAGATTTAATGAGAGCACGTGTATTAGATGATAGAGGAAGTTGGAATGATGTATTGCCATTGATTGAGTTTACCTACAACAATAGTTTCCACAGAAGCATTGGAATGGCACCATACGAGGCTCTGTATGGATGCAAATGCCATACGCCTTTGTGCTGGTATAAGGACGGTGAAAGTATGATTGTAGGACCTGAGATGGTGCAACAAACTACATATAAGGTCAAGAAGATAAAAGAGAAAATGATGATCTCACAAGACCGTTAGTGGAGTTATGCGGACAAACGTCGCATACCTTTAGAATTCGAGCAGGGTGATCATGTGTTTATGAGAGTCACACCTACGACTGGAGTTGACAGAGCCATAAAATCAAGGAAATTAACCCCGAAATTTATTGGACCATACAAAATTAATGCACGAATTGGACCCATGACTTATCGGATTGCATTGCCTCTGTTGTTGTCCAATATTCACGACGTGTTTCACGTGTCGCAACTAAGGAAATACATTTCGGATCCGTCACATGTGATTGAACCGGACACAATTCAACTAAAGGATAACTTGTCATTTCAAGTACTGCCTGTAAGAATTGAGGACATGAAGATTAATCGGTTAAGGAACAAGAAAGTTTTGTTGGTCAAAGTGATTTGGAACTCAACTATTGGAGATGAAACATGGAAACTGGAGAGTAAGATGAGGGAACAACACCATGGAGAGTAAGATGAGGGAACAACACCATGAAGAGTAAGATGAGGGAACAACTCAAATTTGACGCTATAAATCAAAAGGATAACATCCAATAGTAATATCAATCCATTGAAAAATAAAGTAGCATCGGCTACATGAAAAGTCAAGTACCAACGCTAAAGTTGAACTAATTCCACATTCTACACCATCAAGTAACAATAGGAAAATAACAACAATAAAGAAAATGACAAGAACTAATTATCAAAATCAATAGCTATAACAAGAACTACAAAAATAACAAAGAAGAAAATCTTACATGGTAGATTCCCCACGACTATCAACCCATGCGCTAGTTTTTCACTCGTTGGTTCTTAGAAATAGCTCACAAGGGTGATTAACCATTTTAGTTGATATTTAAATGGCTCTATTTCAACTATTAAAACCAAACTTCACTATATAAGCTATTTAATAAAAAAAACTTCTCTAACATATCATACATAAATTAATGAAGAAGATGAAAAAAACAAGTTTTTTCTTACCAAAGATTTTCTTGCAAGAACTTTGTGGTAGAAAATTCTTTTATTTGCTCATCGATCGATAAACTCATTGTGTTTTAATAAAAGTTTGAGGTCTTATTAGAGTTTGCATACAGTGAAGAGTTCTAGCAGCTGTTTTTCTAACAAAATACCATCTAACAAAAGCTTGTATCTTAACTAATTCCTTCAATGCTCTAAGAGCCTTCCTTACCTAACAAATCCATCAAATATCAACAAAATTTGAATCAAATGCACAACATACATCAAGACCGCAAAGCCTAAACCATAACAAATCAAACCATAAAAAAACAAGTAGTTGAAGCCCATATCTAATAATAATAATGATGATAATAATAATAATAATAATAATAATAATAATGATAATAATAATAATAGTAATAATAATAATAAATAATAAATAATAAATAATAATTAATAATAATAATAATAATAATAATAATAACAACAACAACAACAACAACAACAACAATAATAATAATAATAATAATAATAATAATAATAATAATAATAATAATAATAATAATAATAATAATAATAATAAT
>NC_021161.2:23056674-23091863 GCF_000331145.2 Cicer arietinum
ATAATAATAATAATAATAATAATAATAATAATAATATTAATAATAATAATAATAATTTGGTTGTTTTAAGAGAACTTTTCTAAATATTAAACTAAACCCCCCAAACTTTATTTGAGTAGAAGTTAGTAGTTGAAAGACAACTAAATACTAAGTTAATTATTACTTATTTGAAGGTGTGAACCGAGTTGAACAAGAGTTTGTGGCGCATAATTATAGAAACAACTTTGGTAACGGTAAGGACATCACACCATTTGTTTTCCTACTTAAGTTATATATGATATAAATGCACTGCGATGTTATATATTGATTATGTTTTTGTGTTATCTTCAATGTATGTGTGTTATATGAATTATATGTTTATGAATGATATTATGAGATTAAGCAATTTGTGTATTTTGATTGGTATCGGGTGGTTATTCAAAGTGACGATTTTGTGTCTAAACTAAGTTGGTTTAGGACAAGGTTGAATGATTTTAGATGCTCTGGTTGAGTGATTTATATTGTTACTAACTAAGGTGATGATATTTATGCATGCATTGGTGGTCTGAACTTAGTCACGAGTACATGACGACAATTCCTAGAAAAGACAACGTGATTCATAAAAATATTCAACTGTGGGGTAATCAACATAAAACTCTGAAAAACATTCGTCCAACGGTGGGACGTTGTCCAATGGTGGTTATATTCCAAAATCATGTATTGACATATTGTCTAACAAATAGTATTTGTGCATTTTATTTGAATTGTATCTTTGGTGTTTTGTGATTTTAATTATTAAATGAAGTATATGATTTATTTATATTTTTCTATAATAACTATATATGCATGTCTATTTGCTCCGTATTTGTTATTTAGAGATGACCCTTGCATTTGATAGGTGACATCTCCAATTTGCTTTCGTGCATGAGGAAATTTTTATGAATAGATGAAACATTTCTTTTAATTTCTAAAGTGGGTAATGGTTAGCGACTTTATTTTTGTTAGACTCTATTTTATACCATTTATTACTTTTCTATTTTTGTATGACATTTTTAAATCATAAAACATGAAGATTTCTAATTAATTATCGATTGGTTGTTTAAATTTATATGTATGATTTTGTATTTTTCTTGCACGAGAATTAAAATATTTTCATGATAAAAAATGATATGCATTTTAAACATAGTATTTTGATATCATGTCCCAAAAAGTGGGATATTACAAGATTCGATGTTCATCCCATTTGAATCTGATTGGTGAGGACAAATTGAACCTAAAGGCTAGCGTAACAAATTGCTATGGAATTTACTACATACAATATTCATCAACAAATTCGTTGTTAAAGTCTTGTAGCAATTGTCACCAATTAAATCCTATAATCTTTAGGTTCAAGTTTATTTCAATCGATAGATGTATCACTCAAAGAAATGACTTCTGATTTTGTGAAGTTGGAGAAATTTAATGGAGGAAACTTTATAAATTGGTAGAAAAATATGAGATTTCTTCTTACAACTTTGAAGGTGGTATATGTTCTGAACACCACAAGGCCACTAGAGAAGAAAGTGGAAACATTAGCCGAAAAAACAGAGAATTAGAAGTGGGAAAATGATGACAATATATGCATGGGTCATATTCTCAAAGGTATGTTTGACTTCTTATTTGATATATATCAAGGTAGTCATTATGGAAAGGAACTATTGGAGAAATTAGAGTCAAGATACATGCAAGAAGATGCTACAAGTAAGAAATTTCTTGTTTCTTAATTCAATAACTATAACATGGTTGATAATAAATCAGTAATGGAACAAATGCATTAGATTGAATATATTCTTTATAACTACAAACAGCATCAGATGCACATGGATGAAACCATTATTGTATCCTCCATAATAGGCAAACTTCCACCTTTGTGGAAAGATTTCAAAAGAACCATGAAACATAAGAAAGATAACATATTTGTTGAGCAATTGGGTGATCACCGTCATTTAAAAGAAGAACATTGTAAACAAGAGGATACTAAAAACTAATTTTCTCATGAAAAGGTCCATGTAATGGAGTAAGGAAATTTAAGCAAAACATTTTAAAAAAGAAATCGAGATTTTGATAAATCTCATGAAAAATACAATGGTAATGATGAAAAAAGAAAGTAAAGAAAAGAAAGTTGTTATGATTGTGGAAAATCAGGACATTTTAAAAATGAGTGCATGTTCTTGAAAAGGAATAACAAAGAGAAGAATTCAAGTGCAACAAAAGATAATTTTGTTGTTGTCATTTCTGAACTCAACATGATTGAAGATGTTGAATCTTGGAGGATAGACTCTGGTGCTACTCGCCATGTGTGCAAAAACAAAGAATTATTAAGACCATTGATGAAGAAGTTGAAAGTATTTTGTAAATGGGAAATGCCTCAATTGTCTAAGTCAAAGGAAAAAGAATAATAGAGATTGAATTCATTTCTAGAAAGACACGTACTCTTTGTTGAGACAAAATCCCAAATAAATGTTATGATGATAAATAAACAAAGGTTAATTAAGACTTCTAATTATGATTCTAAATTTTTTTGGTATTTAAAATGTATATTTGAGTGTGTTAAACAAGGTAGGTACCAAACATTACAAAGCAGATCATATTAAAATAAAGAAAGCTAATTTAGAAAATGAAGAATGTTCTTGACAGATTTCTGGAAAACGAAGAACGTTATCAACATATGCAGATCAACAAGAATGATCATATTCTTAAATAAAAGATTAGATCTAGGAATTTCAATTCATTCCATAATTTCACAAGAAATAAACAAGGATCAATCCAATCAAAAATCACTTCAAAGATTCAAAGGCAAAAGACTATGCTTCACAAAGTTAATAAAGCAAGATCATTCTCTAAGTTAAGCAAATTCAAGTACAGATTTGATAGACTGGAAATGACAATTATGTTGTACTTTCAAACAGACTTGCACACCTGATTGAAGACATGAGATCACTTCAGACAACTGCCATGATAAGATTAAAAGTCAACTCATCTCAAGGCAAAATCGAAGATCGTTCTTGGTTTACTTGAACTTTCTTATTTTCAGCAAGAACATTCTTGCTTTATGGCTGATCGTATCCACTAACTTACTCATGACAGCTGGACTATTTTCAATAGCAAAATGAACCGTCAAACCCTCTTGAAGCCTATAAATAAAGCCTCAAGATGAAGAACAAATCAGAGCATCAAGTGCAAAACAATACACCACTCAATCATACTCAAATCCTCTTGAACTTCTCAATCATTTCTAAGTATCAGTTATGTTCTTAGATTAGAATCAGTACTCAATGAGTTCTAAAATCTAGAATCTATTCCCAAACACGAGTTGAGCATACTCAGATTCTAACAATCTATAAAATCATTACTTTGTAACTCAAGGCTATATTGTTGAGATAGCTTGAGGAGTTTGTAAAATACTTTTATGTTTTTAAAGGTAGTTTGTAAAAATCGTTTCTGAAAAAGTGTAACGTAACATGTGGAAATCATTTCAACGTAGAAAGATGGTACTTTTTTAATAGATCAAGATTGATATGTAAAATTTGTGTGAAAACCAAGAACGATCTTGCTTTGAGAATTTAATGGAAAATCTCACAATTGTGAGGACTTGACGTAACCTGTGTTGGGTGAACCAGGATATATCTTTTTGTGATATCTCTTCCCTTATCTCTATTTACTTTTTATCCTCTAATCAGTTTTTATATAGATAAGTTAATATTGTTGTTTTTCACTAACCAAGAACGTTCTTCGTTTGTAACCAAGATAAATCTTGAGTTAAACATTTTAGTTTTTAAACAGGAATTTTAAAAAGGGGCAATTATAATTCAAACCCCCTTCCTTATAATTGACATTGTTACTTCACTCTTAAAGATGTTCTTTATGTTCTTGAACTTAGGAAATAATTGACTTTTGTACCTTTACTTAATAAGTATGGTTTCAAATGTGTATTTGAAGGAGATAAATTTATTCTCAATAAAGGGGGTACATTTGTAGGGAAGAGTTGCCTTTGTGAGAATATGTTCAAATTTAATGTTGTTAGTAACAATAATAATAATATGATTTCTGCTTATATCGTCGAGTCTTGTGATTTATGGTATATGCGACTAGGACATGTTCAAATTGAATGATACGAGGAAATCAAATTCATGTACTACTTTCATGTTAACTAAAATCACAAGACACCATTTTAAAAGAGTTGAAAGAAGTTATAAGGTATTAGATTTAATCCACTCAAATGTTTACGATTTACATGGTTGGCCTACAATTGGTGGTAAAAAGTATTTTGTCACTTTTATTGACAATTGTGAAGTAACAATGTCGATTTACAAGGATGGGGGGTTTGAATTGTAAATGTACCTTTTAAAAATTCCTGTTAAAAACTTAAGAAAATAACTCAAGATCAAGAATAATTTTGGTTAAGAAAACAGAAAACGAAGAACGTTATTGGTTTTTACCAGAAAACGGAGAACGTTCTTGGTTAGTTTAGAAATACAAATTCAGTTTATGTTTTATCTTAGTTAATCAATCAAGCTCAATAAATAAAGAGATAAGAGAAAGAATACCACACAAAGATGTATCCTAGTTCACCCAACTCGGGCTACGTCCAATCCTCACAACTGTGAGATTTTCCACTAAGTGTTTCAAAACAAAGAACCTGTTTGGCTTTACAGCACCTAGCTTAGATCAACCTTCATTTGCTACAAGCTCTATTTCTTTCCACCCATAAAGCAAATTAATCACCTATCGATCTTGATAGGATTTGCTACAATCTATTCAAACTATACTTAAACTCTTATAGTTTGAGTTTTACAATAATGATGAGATTGTTTGATAGAATCTTAGATGTATCAACTCTTGTGTGAGATTCGATTCCTTACAAATAATCCAGTAAGAAATAACACAGTATGATATAAATGTTCAGAACTAATTCTTCTTAGTGAAAATGAGAATTTCAAGTATCTGAATGTGAATGATTTATGAGACTTGATAGCACTTGAACTTATGTATTTTTCCTGGACATTAGTCTTTCTTTTATAGGCATTTGGAGCATTTAATAATGGTCAAAAGAGCTGTTGGTAGTGCTCTATCAGTTTTTACCAAAACCAATATATATGATTAAAAATATTCCAACCTTTGAACATTTTAAATCATGTTTGACTGATGATGTTACAATCGTCCTTGATCAGTTTGCCTTTGTGTTTAATGATCCTTGAAGCTTCATATGTAATTATTGATGTTACAACTTTGATCTGGATCCTTGATTATGTCTAAAACAGTTTGGTGAATGATTATAAATCTCTGCAAAAGTAAGGTGATTGATTGATGGTTTTGTAAGTTTGGTGAATGGTATTGTAAGTTTGAACTTTTAGGAGATTGATGATCAATCGGGAGATTCAGTTTTGATCATTCTGGGTGTCTTCCTGATGTCTTTTACAAATCAAGATTGATTAACTTTCTTGATAGTTTGGATGAAGAAGATTCAGATTGTTTCAACTAGCTTGATTCGAGACCTTTTATCTTAATGATTCGAAAGCTTTCTTTGACTGAAATGGATCCTACTTGCTCCTTGCCATGTACTGACGAACTTAGTATAAAATTCAGAGGCAAAAGCTTCGTTGAAATAGTGGAGATTGATTGGTCAAGAGGCTATGACGATCAGTCTTGATCCTGGATATCATTCTTCGTTTTGTCCAAAATATTCTTGTTTCTTTATATGTTCAGTTTTTAACTGTTTTCTTTGTTTTGCTTGATTCCTATCTTTGAATTAATTCACTCAAAAGCACAAGTTAAATTAACATAACATTTTAGAATCATAATTAACATTCTTAATTAACCTTTGTTTATTTTCATCAAAACTTTCATTTGAGAGTGTCTTAACAATCTCCCCCTTTTTGATGATGACAAACATGTTAATTTAGATTTTAATTTTGATTCTAATATCAATTCTGAAGAGCTTAATAGCTCCCCCTCAATTAATACATTAAGTGGTTTTGACATAATTTTAAACATGCATATAGTTTTGACATAAGTTGTTTTCATTAATTCAAAAGCGATATAGAACATCACTTTGCTTTTTAGCATAATTAGAGAATCCTAGATACAAAAGGGATTAACAACAAAATAAAAACTATCTCAATTCTCCCCCTTTGTCATACAAAATGGAAGGAGTAGAAAGATCCTAAGAGGCAAGTGACTGAGAAGATCCTTTAGAAGAGAAGTATTTTCTTGGATAGGAACTTGCGGAGGAGGGGAACAGGATGAAGCGAAGGAGGTGTGATTCCCAAAGTGGGAGCGAGTTGTTCTGTGACCCATGTTCTCAACAAAGTAGTATCTTGATCTTCCTGAAGCTGACGTGCCATTATAGTCCTGAATGGGAGCCATAATATTAGAATTGAAAGGTTCAGCCATGCGAGAAGGAGTATGGAGGTGAGTGGACGGTTGAGAGATGGCAACAACAACTGTGTTGGATGGAATGGTAGAAATAGAGATACATGGAATATAGGAAAATGAGGTTGCCATGGATGGTAAAGGCTCAGATGGTGTGGAGTGTCTAACAGATGGGCCAACATCTTATGGAAAGTTTAAAAACTGGCTAATAACGAAGATGGAAGAGCTTGTTTTTTGTGGGGACACAAAGAGTGGAGACATGGTGATTGGGAAGTACTGTGCCGAAGTCATGAGGAGAATGAAGTATTTGAGAGTATGAGAGGAAATCTGTGGAGGATAATGTGGATGGTTGAGGACGTTCTAGAGCAGTTTCAGTTACTGCATCTTTTGAATGATCAGATGTATGAGGTGAGAAGGGGACTTGTATGGTGGCAGATCTTCTTCTTGCCGATCGTTTTCTCTTTAGTGAAGTTGGAAAAGAAGAGGTAGTGGTGGTAGGCTGTTCAGAGAACATTTTTCGCATGCGGGAGAGATTTTTTGTGTAAAATTTGGAGATTTCTATGAGGATTTTTCAGTGGAGAGAGGAATGTCAAAGTGCCTAAAGATTTTAGTTAATATCATTCCATAAGGAACGATATTTTTCTTGTAATCTTTAGTGGCAGCGCAAATGATGTGTTGAATGATTACATAAGGAAGATTAAGGCGCTTACAATTTTGAGGAGGTGATAGATGATCAAAGCATCATTTGCAAAGACACACTCGTGGCTTCCACAATGAGGAAGGAAAGTATGTTGGCTCATGCTATTGAAGACTTTTGGAAGGGGCTTGAGATATGTGGAGAGGTAGTGAGTAGATCCTTCTTGAAACAAGTTAGAGAGTACTTCAATCTCTTTAGAGTTTAGAGCCGAGTACCATTTGCTGCCAAAAATGGAAGGTCCTTCTGTAGGCAGTTGGAGGATGGAAGCCAGGATATCTGGAGTCACCCTTATCTTGATTCCCTAAACGTTGGATATGATGAGCGATTTATCGGAGAAAGTTTTGGCATTATAGTAGAAAACTCTTACAACATCTGGATAGTAATGCTCAGATGTTTGTAAAAAAGAGGTCCAACCTAGAGCATCAGTATGATGTTGGACAATATTGCCATCAACTATGAGTTTGCTCACTGGGGAGGTTTCTGGGATTGGAGAATGTTGTTGAGGATGTGTAGGAAAGGACGATTGAGCAGGAGAACGTTCTTGCTGTGAAGAACATTCTTATTGTGGGGAAGGAGAGGAAATACGGACTAGAGAACATTCTTTATGTGGAGAACGTTCTGGAGTTAGGGCTGGAGAACATTTTAGAAACGGAGAATGTTCTGGAGAGGGGGGTTCAGTGGGTTTCAAGTTTTGTTTGGGTGCTTGCGCTTTCATTCTTTGGGGATTTCTTATGTTGTTCCTAGCCAAGAATTGTGCAATGGTCGTGGTGGTTTTTGTTTTCATAGAACGTGGCGTTGGTTTTTTGGATTGAGATGAAAGTTGAGATGGTTTAGGAAGAGAGAAGAAGATTTCATTGATCAATCTCCTTTTCTGATTTAGAGGAGTTGATTGAGAAGGTTCGGAGGAGAAAGAAGATTTTGATGTAGTGATAGGTTGGGTTTTTGCTTTCTCTGTAGCGGTTGTGTGAAGGGGAGTATCAGATGAGTCATCAGTCTTGGAATCGGGGATGATGAAGTAGAATGGTTTTATGGTGGTGGTTGTTGAGGTTCCAATGCTTGATTGTACTCTCATAGAACGTCTTTTTGGTATCGTAGGTTTTCGCAGATGTGGGGAAACTTGAGCGAGATTAGGAGAGGCACATGTGTAGAGCGGTGGAAGAACAATGGACAAAGGATTGGAATTGATAGGGTTAGAGTTGTTTTCCAGGGGAAGATGAGAGGTAGTCAGAAAAAATGGTATCAAAGGAAAAATGTGGAGGAGCTGGTCGTGGTGGTGGAGATGGTGAGTGTTGTATTGAGTTAGATGAAGGAGATGATGAGGATGGCAAGCAATGATAGGAATTCTTTCTTGCAGATTGCTTGTGCGCGCCATTGTTGTGATTTTGAGAAGAATTTTGTGACTGAGAGAGATTTTAGGAGGAAGATGAGAAGTTGTGAACACTGTTGCTGGTTTTGAGCAAAAGGAAGATGGAGTGGTTTGGATGTCACACAGAATTTCTGATTATGAAGAGAAAGAGGCAATGATTATTTTGAACCTTGGGAAGGAGTAGATAATTTGGGGGAGGGAATGCTTTGTGCCAGTACTCTTTTGCATAAAAAGAGACACATGCATTAACTGCCAAGAATTTCCTTTTTGGTTTGAGAGGGAAAGTGATTACATAAAGGAGAATGTTGGTTGAAAAAACGGAGACTGATGTCTAGAAAATGAAGATTGATAAACGTTCTCCGTTTTCTGCAGAAGCAGTTTTTAACCAGAATTTTCTGGATTTTTCGTAATTTTCAGTTTTTCTTTGATCAAATTGAAACTATGCTCGACAAGAGGCTTTGTAAAGATATCAGCAAGTTGATTTTGAGTATCAACGAAGATTAATTCGATATCTTTTTTATTGATATGATCACGAATAAAATGATGCTTTATTTCAATATGTTTTGATCTAGCGTGTTATATTGGAATTTTAGACAAATTTATTGCACTAGTGTTATCACAGTAAATTGGAATGCTGGAATAACTTACTGAGTAGTCTTCGAGTTGATTTTTAATCCAAAGAACTTGTGAGCAATAGTTTGCTGCTGAGAAATATTCAGCTTCAGTGGTTGATAAAGCTATTGTGTTTTGTTTTCTGCAAGACCAGCTTATCAATACTTCACCTAAGAACTGACATGCTCCACTTGTGCTTTTTCTTTCGATTTTATCTCCAGGATAATCAGCATCACAATACACTATAAGATTGAAATGTGAACCTTTTCTATACCAAATACCAAGATTAGTGGTTCCAACAAGATATCTAAAAATCCGTTTTACTGTTGTCAAATGAGTTTCTTTTGGTGCTGATTGAAATCGAGCGCATAGTCCTACCGTAAATACTATATCAGGCCTATTGGCAATTAAGTAAAGCAAAGACCAATCATTTTCGATATTCTTTTTCAGAAACAGATTTACCATTTTCATCTTTTTCTAAAGAAGAGGATGAATGCCTGGTAGTAGACATGATTTTTGATTCATTCATTTTGTATTTGACCAACAGATCTTTAATGTAATTTTCTTGACAGATGAAAATATCATTTTCATATTGTTTAATTTATAATCCAAGAAAATACCTTAATTCTCCCATTATGCTCATTTCAAATTCAATTTGCATAAGTTTTGAAAATCCTTCACACATTTTTTCATGTGTTGATCCGAAAATGATATCATCAACATATACTTGAACAATAAGTAAATCATTCTTCTTCGTTTTCTTAAATAATGTGGTATCAATTTTTCCTCTTGAAAATCCATTTTTAATTAAGATTGAACTTAACCGTTCATACCAAGCTCTTGGTGCTTGTTTTAAACCATATAGAGCTTTGGTAAGTTTGAAAACATGATTTGGTTTTGATTGATTTTCAAAACCTGGAGGTTGTTTCACAATGACTTGTTCATTTAAGAATCCATTTAAAAATGCACTTTTAACATTCATTTGAAACAATTTAATAAGCTTATGGGATGCATATGGAAGGAGTATACGAGTAGCTTCTAACCTTGCAATCGGAGCAAAGGTTTCATTGTAATCTATACATTCTTGTTGATTGTATCCTTGAGCAACTAATCCTGCTTTATTCCTGTTAACCTTACCTTTTCATCTAGTTTATTTCTGAAAATCTATCGTGTACCAATGATTGTTTGATCTAGTGGATCAGCTACTAGTGTCCAGACTTCATTTTTCTCGAACTGCAGCAGTTATTCCTTCATGGCCTCAATCCAAGATTGATCAATTATGGATTCTTTAATTGATTTTGGTTCAATCTAAGATATCATTGTCATGTTGTTTTCATCATTCTTGAATGATTTTCTTGTTCGAATCCCATCAGTTGTGTCTCCAATGATTTGAGTTTGAGGATGATCTTCAATCGTTCTCCAGCTTTTTGGTGGAGAATGAAATAGAGATTGTTTATCAATCCCTGTTTTCTGCACACTGTCTTGCTGCTGACTGTCTTGAATTTCTTCTTCCTCTTCCTTTTTACTTATATCCAAGTCATCAAACTCATCAAATAATACGTGCATACTAATTTCTACAACTTTAGTTCTTAGATTAAATACTTTATATCCTTTAGAATCAGTTGAGTAACCAAGAAAGATTGCTTTATCAGATTTTGCATCAAATTCTCCAATGACATCTTTGTTGTTCAAAATATAACAATAACAACCAAAAATATGAAAGTAAGAAATGTTTGGTTTTCTATTTTTCCATATTTCATATGGGGTTTTGTTGATGATTTTTCTTATGGATACACGGTTTAAGATATAACAAGAGGTGTTTACGGCTTCAGCCTAAAAGTATATTTCAACATTAGACTCTTCCAAGATTATTCTTGCCATTTCTTGTAATGTTCTATTTTTCCGTTCAACAACTCCATTTTGTTATGGAGTTCTTGCACATGATAGATTATGAGAAATACCAAGTTCATCAAAGATGGTTTTAAAAGAAGCATTTATGAATTCTTCTCCATGACCACTTTTTACAGAAATGATATTGGATTCTTTTTCATTTTGTTCGTTTTTGCAAAATATTTTAAATGCGTCAAATGCATCGTATTTTTGTTTTAAAATTAATATCCAAGTGAATCTTGAGAAATCGCCAACAATAACAAATCCATATTTCATTACTCCTAGACTTGTTGTTTTGATTGGCCCAAAAAAATCCATGTGAAGTAGTTCAAGATTTATGTTTGTGGTTACAAAATCTTTTGAATGAAAACTACTCTTGACTTGCTTTCCTTTTGCAAATGCTTCACATATTTTATCTTTATCAAAATTGAGTTTGGGTAATCCTCTAACAAGATCTAACTTTGAGATTTTTGAAATTGTTTTCATACTAATATGTCCATCTCTTTTATGCCATATCCATTTATCTTTATTGATTGACATAAAACAAGATTCATCAGGTAGGTCTTCAAGATATAAAACATATAAATTTTTATTTCTATTTCCAAAAAATATAGTTTCTCCAGTTTAATTTTTTCTGATTTCACATACCTTTGGTTTGAAAATAACTTCACATCCATTGTCGCATAACTGACTTATTCTTAAAAGATTGTGTTTTAAACCTTCAACATATTGAACATCAGTTATCCGAGTAGAGTTTGTCTTACCAATTGTTCCTTTACCTTTAATCTGAGCTTGGTTGTTGTTCCCAAAATTATCCGATCCTCCGTCCTTCTTGATGAATGTCATAAAACAGTTTTTATCTCCTGTCATGTGTCATGAACAGCCACTGTCCAAGAACTAAGTCTTTCTCTTTATATTTGGAAATCCAACCTGCATAAGATGTTATCTCAGCCTTAGGTACCCACTTTGTTTTGGATCTTTGAGAGTTAGTTTTGAAGATTTCTTTCTTCTTAAGATAGCACATCGTTTTTTCATGACCGGTTTTGAGACAATGTGAACATTTAATTGTTGATATTGGAATTGATTTTATAATCTGGGTTTAAAAAGGTTTTAAACTTGATTTTGAAGTAGTTCCATATTGTTCTCATTTTTTCAGATTTTCTGAAGTTCGTTCACATTTTGTTTTGGAACATTCTCTGTTTTGGGAGCATCCTGGAGAATGTTCTCCATTTTGCAGATTTTTCAGTACTAGCTTAGCAGAACGATCTTCTCTTTTAATAAACTTTTTGCCTTTAATTTTTTAATCTCTTTTTTTAAAATAACAACCAAATTCCAGATGTCCATGTTTTTTTATAGTATGAGCATCTAGTTTTACATTTTTCTTCCTTTCTTTCTGGAACAAAAAAATTTTCATACATTTTTTTTTTTTTGAGTTTGATTAAAACCAAAACCAGCTTGATCAAAGATTCCTATTTGAGATCCCATGATTTTCTGAAAATTTTCAGTGGCTTTAATGAAATTTATCAAATCAGTTTTTAGAAGTTCATTTTCAGTTTTAAGGAGAACGTTCTTTGTTTTCTTTGCAGAACATTCTCGACCTTCTCGATTTTCCAAATTTTGTTTATGTGATTCTTTTAATTCTTGAATGATATTTTTGAGAACATTATTCTTAGCTTAACTCTTTTCTTTTTCTTCTTTTACTTTATGAAATTGTTTTTTCAAGAAGCTACATTTTCGAAAAAGAAGATTTGAATCTTTTAACAAGTTATCAAATTCTTTTCCCATTTCTTCAAATAAATAACAAGGTTCAGGATTTATTACCTCATTTTTTTTTTTTTTTTGCCATCAAGCATATGTTGGCTTCTTCACCTTCTTCAGTTTCTGATTCTTCTGAATCATCCCATGTTGCCATTATTGATTTCTTTTTGAAAGGAAATTGTTTTGGTGGTTTCTTGTTTAAGGGACATTTTGCTTTGTAATGTTCTAATTTATTACATCCAAAGCATGTGACTTGACTTTTGTCCACTTCTGTTTTGGGATTTTTGTTTTGAAATCCCTTTTTGATTTGATCTCTCTTCTTCTCATTATTCTTTGTATTCTTCTAGTGAGAAGAACAATTTCATCAGCATCTTCTTGTTCAGTTTCTTCTGGTTCTTCCTCTGTTTGTACTGTGATGTTTTCTTGAGATGTTTTTAGTGCTATTGCATTTCCCTTCGTGAATGGTTTGTCTTCTTGTAGCAATATTTCATGTACTCTTAAGGTTCCAATTAATTCTTCCAGGGGAAGTGATTCAAGATTCTTGGCTTGGCTTATAGCCGTTACCATTGGTCTCCATGTGATTGGAAGACACCTCATGATTTTTCTTACTCTTTATTGTATTGTGTAAGCTTTGCCAAGATAACGCATTTCATTTACTATTTTTGTGAACCTTGAGTACATTTCATTAATAGTTTCTCCTTCTTGCATTTTGAACAGTTCAAATTTCCTTATGCCAATGTCTATCCTTGTTTCTTTGACATGGCTTGTTCCTTCATGATGAGTTTGCAGTGTATCCCATACTTATTTTGCAGTTATGCATTCATCTACTATTTCACTCTCTTCCATGCTTAAGGCACATGATAAGAATAATTGAGCTTTAGAGTTTAGGAGTATCTTAGTTTTATCATCAGCTGTCCAATCTGCTTCTTTCTTTGCAGCAGAGGTTGAGTCATTTTGATCAACTCTTGGTATGAAATCTCCATCTGTAATGATGCGCCACATCCCTGTATCTTGGGGATGGGACTTAAGCCCATATCTAATTAATCATCAATGGTGAAAAATAAACTCACACTTAAGTAATATCAAGTCTTGAGTTCAATGGTGAAAATACATTATTAGAGTGATTGTAAGTACTTGAATATAAATACATATCAAAGTGTAAAAGTACTTGGATCATAAGTATAAAATTGGAAGGTTGAGTTCTACTCTTATTAGACATATAACATGAATTTGCTGAAATACATATTATAGGTGTATTTCTGATACAGTCTAACTATGTGAGGATCAAGTGAAGCCGCTTCAAAGAGTTAAAGGGTTTGACTCTTAAATTCTCATCAAAAGGATACATGACACAAGACCTTATCAAATATGTAATCTTTATAATTATTTTGATAGTTCTGAGATTTTATGTGTAAGTTATGCACATTTGTTCTAATAAATTATTGGTTTGAAACTTGTCTACCAATGTCTATTCGTGATTAGTGAAACCCATAGTTTACTAAATAGTGGATCAAATTCTAAGATACCATTATCTAAAACCATTATATTTTCAAGGCTTAACTGTAATTTTGGTCCCCCTATTTTAGCTAAATCGCGAAAGTAGTCCCCCCATTTTGTTTCTCTCCAGTTTTGGTCCCCCTAACAAAATTTTTGTCCAAAATTTGATGAAATTTCATTTTTTTTTTTTTTGCATTTATTTAAGTCACACTATGCCTCAAGATCTCATTTGCAACAATTGTACCTGAAATCTATGATCATAAATGGTTAGTACGGCTTTAAAAAATGAAATTTCATCAAGTTTTGGACCAAAATTCTGTTTTGGGGACCAAAACTGAGGAGAAACAAAATGGGGGGACTACTTTCGCGATTCAGCTAAAATAAAAGGGACAAAAACTGCAATTAAGCCTATTTTCAAATTATGGGACTAAATATATTTTGAAAATGGTGGGGGATTGTGAGATATTTCCAAAATATTGGTGAATATATGTATATATAAATGTTTTTTTTACTAAATTGATGGATTTGTTGGCTCCTTGGTTATGGGCGTCTTGTTTAACTAAAAGGTCTCAAGTTTGATTCTCATGTATGTTGCCACCAAACTATTGCAACTATTCAATTAAATTATGAACACTTTTTTGAATAATATTCAAATTTCAACCACTAAACTATTGCAACTATTCAATTAAATTATAAACGTTTTTTTAAAAATATTCAAATTTCAACCACCAGACTATTGCATCCATTCAATTAAATTATGAATGTTATTTGTATATACCTTTTCACAAACTGAATGGTAGAACTAAGAGTTGTATCTCTTTCTCAAGTGATATTAATTATCTTTCTATAAATTTTGTGATTTTAGACATAATGAAATATGAAATTTGGCCATTACCATCCACTTTGTCTCATCCATTCTTTATATTCTAATTCATTTTATTCTTCTGTAATGCATGAGTGAAGTGTAGGAAATATTTTTTGTAACATACTATTGAAATATACTATTAGTGTGTTAGTGCAAATCATATCAAATTTTTCCAAAGTAACTTGAAGGGAATTCACTGTTCATCTTATTTGTGTCTGATTGGTGGGAACAAATCGAACCTAAAAACTAGTGTAACAATATGCTTTGGAATTTGCTACATGCAATCTCCATCAACAACTTCATTGTTAAAATATTTCACCAATTGTCACCAAATAAATATCACATTTACCGATTTTTGCATCCCTCTCCTTCTATATGACCACTTTTGTCAATCATCAAAACAAATTATTCCTATCAAGGCATATATTCCCACTTTTTAACATTTTCTTTTTCTATTTTGTGGTTTTGTAAGAAGGTTCTAGGCTGATTGGCTACCTATGAGCCATCAAGGTACTTTCAGCATTTGTACTAGATTCCATTTCTATTCCTAATCATGAATGGCAATTATTGGCAAATCTATTGTGGTCAACTTATCCCGTAAATAGCCATATAGGCAAGGGAATAAAGTAAGCAATTAAATCAGAATTTAGCCTCATATCCTCATCTATCATGTATTGTGGTTTTTAGCTCAACGAGTATACTTCAAAGAATTCATTATTCCTCCGTTATTAAAAAGATATTAACGGGTTTCCTCTAATATCCAAATTCCCTGTTATGCATTCTATTTTTTCTTCTTCCCTTTTCACTTATTTTCTTATTTTTCATTCAGGGATATTGTCTCTCATATCAAAGACTCATGTAACTCATTTTATATTCACTTGTTCGGGATATTTGGAAATTGTTTTAACAGTTTTTTTTTTCTTCTTTCCCCCAACAATCACCTTCAACGGAATTATTATGTACATACCAACTTTGTGTTTGAAGTTTGAGAATATTACGTCAAGTGGAAATCATCTTCTTCAAGATGCTTACAAAGTATTAAACATATTAGTGAGTTATACAATTAAAATATACTAGTTATTTAGTTAGATATATTAGTTAGTTTTTTTTCATTGGATATATAAGTTTTATGAATCATTTGATGTCAATCATTTTTTCTTATTATTCAATATGATTTTGATTGTACTTGTTGTTTTTGTTTCAAAAATTGTTACAAAATCAATTCATGTCACCAAAGATATTATTGGATTGAGTCACGCACTATGTCAAACTATCAACCACGAAGTCTCCAAGATAAAACAGGTCAGATACACTGTATCGAAGTTCCACTCCACCGTAGAAAACCGTACTAGAATTACACCATCAATATAGCGGTTAAAGTCACTCTCAATATGATGATTAAAATTACTATCAATGTGTTACTATGACCACTCATAAATCAAAATGACTATGGCACAAAAAAACCGTTCTAAAAGACAATGGCACAAAAACCACTCATAGTGATATTAGGACCACTAAAAATTCGACGGAACAACGGCATAAAAACCGCTCTAAAAGTACAGTGATATTATGACCATTCAAAAATCGATGGAAATATGGCATAACCACTCTAAATATCAAAGGGACTACGGTATAAAATCGCTCTAAAATATCGAAGAAACAACATTGCAAAATCGGTTTAAAATATCAAAGGGGCAGAAATAAAGGGGAGAAATTGCTCTAAAATAAGTCGAGCAAAATAGAAAAAGGAGAAAAGAGAAAGTTGAGAAATGTATTCAAGAACTTGACACTCTTTATATAGTAATGGAAACAAACTCACGTATATTTTCTATCCAATGTGAGACTTTATTATTTATAGAGTTGAAAATTATTCGATATATAAGATTTGTTTAATGTAGGACTTCAACAATTTTTAAATTTACACATTAACATACTCTATGTTTTAACAAGACTTTTGTCCACTTTTCTCTCATCAATAACTTCTATAGAAAAGTTAATATGAGATTAGAAAAATAATTATTTCGCTACATTGTTTCTTAAAATTTTTTAAATAAAATTTTCATTTAAGCTTCGTTGATTTGTTTCTACTTTTCTATTTTTTTTTATTAGATTCTTAAGGTGTCCTATCAAAGATTTTAGTCGAATACAATTTTCCTTTTCCAAATTTGTATTTCTCTAACATATATGCTAACACTACAAGGAAATTGACGTTTCGTGACAGACAAAGTTTGTCACTAAAAGTCAAATTTTTTAGGTAAATGGCAAGAATATTCTGAGTGCCAGTGTCAACTTTTAGGGCGCATCTTGCTACATTTTGAATAGTGGTAGGACATGTTTTAAGGATTGTCACTACATGTTTTTGATTTCTACCTACTACGATGTCTGTCACTAAAAACTAGATAAATATAAATAAAAAATTGATTTATTCCTACGGTATTGTTTATCACTAAAAACTAGATAATATTAATAAAAAATTAATCTATTTCTATGATATTGTCTATCACTAAAACTTATTATTATTTATTAAATTTATTTTATTTTATTTTATCTCCTTACTAATTATAATTTCTAAATTATTAATACCAGTAAATTAAATTAAATTTCTAATTTATTTTTATTAACTAATGTCATTGAAACATACAATAAAGTATAATTTAATTTTACTAATTCTATTAAAACATACAATAAATAGTTATTTTGCTCAAAAAGATTCAATAAACTTTTCACATAAGCCATAATGAGTTTCTTAATATTTATTGTGATAAACTACAAACTAATTACATAAAAAACGGAAATAATCTTCCTAAACAAAATATTTGATAAATATTCAGAAAGAACGGTCCATTAAATAAAAATTTCATGTCCCCAAAGCAAGAATATAAATCAATAACTTTTTAAGAAAATTACAAGTTGCAGGCGAGGAATGTCCAAAAACAATGATACCAAGTTTAGGGAATAATTAACCACACAAGTGATTGATTAAGCGAATAGAGGACTCACTCCATATCTACTCTTCAAACATTTTTTGATTAGTAATTAAGAGAGATATATATAACAAGAAGGCGATAAATAAAAGTGCAGGGGTAATTCTCTTCTCCCTATCTTTTTCTACTAACTACCAGCTCATTTGTTTCTAATTTCAGCATCAAGATAAATACAACTTAAAATTTTGATAGTAGAAATAGTCAAGTCAACTTAAGAGTGTACTTAGTGATATGTTTCATATATTAAAAAAAAATTGCTTCAGAATTCAACAGTAGTACAAACAATTGTATAAATATTAAAAAGACGTGCATGAATGTGGATGCAATTTACAAATTCTAATACAATCACTAGTTTAATATTGTAAGAAGCGTATGAAAATATAATGATAAACAAACCAGATGCATTGTTACCCCGATGGCGTTCTATGCCTTCAACTGCAGCAGCGATGGCACTCACCTGCTCGGAAGCCTTCTCCTTCCTAAATATGGCATCATAAAGACATTTGGTGATATCTAGTATGGCAATGACTTCACCATTTTCCACAACAGGTAGGTGCCTGAATTTACCTTTCATTTGAACATCTTTCAGTTCATCTGCATGTATCTCAGGAACTTTAATGGCCTGCACTTTAACAGTCTGAGCTCCCTGTTTTGCAGTCTTAAAAGCATGATAATTTCCATCATTCCCTGCAAAGTGGAATTTGTCAGAATATTTACATCAAACTCAAATCAGGTAAATATAAGAAAACCAATTAACCTAGATAAGTGTTTTAAACAACATCTCAATTGCATATTATGTGTTCAATCCAGTCGAAACAGAAACACCCCTCCTTTGACAACATTATACACAGAATGACAAACATATTAATACGGATTATGTCAATGTTAACCAATATGATCAACCTCAATTGCATAGAATATCAGACCTATTTTAGAAAACAAGGATACTTAATGAACATGCTAAGGAAATAATTAAAAGATATAGATACTAACCATTAAAATAACCATGGTACCGTAGAATATTTGTTATAATTGTACCAGGATGAAGGGAGTTAACAATTATTTGCACTCCTTCTTCCTGTCAAACAAAGGTATATGCAAGGTTCAACATCAAACTCAACCGATAAGTTCACACCACTTAATAAAGTTGAATCATATGAAATTGTATAAATAATTTTTTGTGACTATACCTTCTAGCGCCTTGCAAGCTCATCGGCATGTAAAATATTCGCAAGCTTTGATTGTCCATAAGCAGAATAACTGCTATATCTGTAAAAAAAGCAGACAAGGAAGAGTGAAATTATATAACTCTTGGAATTTAAAATACTGAACATGAAAGGTTAACATTTTATATAAAAAACTATATTATGAGCCTTGTATAGAGAAAAGAATGCTTGTAAATTAACCATTGCAACCAGATGATTACACTGATTCATTGTTGATCTTATCGAAACGAATTCCTTCACTATATGCAAATCTGTGAGCCTCTGATGATACAATAACTATCCTGCCATCCTGGTTGCACTCTCTTATAGTTTTTTTTTCACAATCTCTAATAAAAGGTTTGTCAGCAGAAAATAGCCTACATAATAGTATCAAGTATTACCTTCAATTTTTTGTTTTGAAATTGACAACAAGAGAGTAAATAACAACTTTCTTTCAGAGACCATGCAATATATATATTACCTAATGTGAGGATACCATGCAATATATATATTACCTAAATGATTGGTTGCAAACTGCAATTCAATATTGTCTTGGGAAAGCATGAATGGAGTAGCCATAAGCCCTGCATTGTTACTTGAAAAGAAAAGGAAAAAATAATATTATTTGTTTCAACTTTCAAATGTGAAATCTATATATATTATGTAGCATCAATACTTCAAATTGAAAACGTGTTTCGTGTCTAATGGTGACACTAAACGAACACATGTAACTATATCTCAACTTTAAAATGTGTAATCTATACATCAATTATGTAGCACTAACACTTCATATTAAAGGCGTGTCTATGTCCGAAACCAACATAAGTAGTTATATTTATTCACTTCTATTTTTCAATTTATTACTAGTGACTATGTGTCAGTGTGTAGATTTCTCTACTCGTCCAATAAAGGTTTTCTGATTCAAGAACCGTCGAGGCCGATTCCGTAATTGTTGTTGTGTTAGTATTTCATAGCATATATATCTATACATAAAGACATATAAGACATTTATTTATACTCAATCTGAAATTTAAATAACATTAGTCCATATACATCTGAAAAAAGTAAGGTTAGAACTAACTTAGAATTTCTTACATTAGAATGTTGAGTGGAAGCCCAGAGGAGTTAAAATCAGCTGAAAATTTCCTGACAGAGGCCATAGAGGTAAGATCTAATTCCATAACATCAATTTTAGTTGCAGGAATTTCCTTAAGTATAGTTTTTCTGATATTCATTCCATTGTTCACATTCCTAACTGCCATAACAACATGAACACCATGGAAAGCAATAACTCTGGTTGTTTCCAAACCAAGACCACTTGATGCTCCTGAAAATATTCAACTACTAAATAATAATAAAATTGCAGATCACAAAAAATTCAACCCTCAAACAATCCATGAACTTCATCAAAGCTATGAAACTCATTTGGTGTGAAATTCAAATCAAAGAATACAGATTCTAACGCTGGAATATAATCCATGTTTGCTGTCAGATTAAGGAAGCACATCACAACATATATAGACCATGCTGGCATACAATATATTCCTACCATTTCATTACTAATTAAGAATCAAACAAAGAAGAAGTCATCCCTAATTAAGAATCAAAACAATAATAAGCACTTTATAAGATAAGAGGTAATACCTAGGGTCCTAATCTAAAGATCAAAATCTAGTATCTATGTAGATATGTATGAAAGTTCAGGAAAAAAACATCATCTCTATGCAACATTACATTTGGTAATTTTTTCACTTGTGGACCATACAAAGCTAATACTGAAATCAATGTAAATGAATGTTCATTGCTCATGAAGATTGTCATTACTATTTAATATGTTTTGTGATTTTTCAATTACCAATATCAAGATGTAGAAAATTGTTACTAGAGGCTGCAACTTACTTATTCAACATGAATTGAAGACTAGTTTTGCAACTTACTGAATATAGCTGGCTATCACAATAAACCAGGGACCCACCCAATATCTGCCTTGAAGAATCCGACACTTTGAAACGAAAGTGTCATAGATTTGAGAAGATTTATAGGTGAAGTCAACGGCGAAGCCTGATAATCCGATAAAGAGGTCTTGAAGGAAATGGATTTCGAGGAAATTGTGATGGAAGATCGATATTCATTTACTTGAGATGGAAGAACGATTTGAACAAAATTAGATGAACAAAATCAAATCGAAAGGAGAAGAAGAACGATTTGAGAGAAGATGAACGATTTTACGATTTGAGAGAAGATGAACGATTTTACGATTTGAGAGAAGAAGAACTAAATTGAATCGCAGAATATCGAATTGCTACAAGAGAGAAGAAGGGAAAAAGAATTGTTCCTAGAGAAGTAGAGCGATTTCTGAGAGGGAAAATGGAAAAACAGCTTCACCCTAACTGGAATGTGGAAAAATTTCTGAGAGGGAAGTAAGGGAAATGGGTTTAACGAAACATGAGAGAAATGAAAATGGGTTTAAGGAAACATGATAAAAATGAAAATGGGTTTAACAAACATGAGAGAAATGAAAATGGGTTTAACGAAACAGGAGAGAAATGGGAAGAAAGGGAAAACTATTTTCTACTTTAGAAGATTTTTTTGCATTTAATTTAAAAAATAAAAAACAGTATAATATTTTTAGAAACAGTGACACAGTAGCTAAAATTAACTTTAGTGACAGATAAAAAAATATCACAAAAATTGATTGTCACAATAGATTTTTTTTTTTTTTTAGTATAAGGTTAAGAACCAAGAAACACATGGCATATGCCATTTATGAAGGAAATTTATTCTTCCAAGGCATCCATGAGTTTTCCCCATGAATACGTTTTTCTCCAATCTTAAGTGAATCAAAAGTTGTCAAAGACTTGATCAATAAAGATGATTGGAAATGTGCATAAAGAGGATTATGTCCAAGATTTTTCAGCTTGTCAACATGGGGTACTGATAGACTATTTTGAGATGTTTCATTTTGCGTTATATTTGGCTTAAGTAATTTATACATGGACTTAATAATAATGAAATGGTTGAGTTTTGCATTGGTTTATTTCATTACATAATTACTAAAACTTAGTTAATTTTCGGATTTGTTTTTCATTTGACATGTCGGTCTTGTGCAAGCTATATCTTGAGCTACAAAATACCAAATTGGGTGATTTTAAAGGTCATAGAAAGCTAAGAGACAGAGTTACATTTGTTGCAGAGACAAAAATTATCAAAATCTTCGAGATTCAAGTGACTTCATGAGTGCACCACTTTTATAAGTAGTCCATCGTAAGTCAGAACTTAAAAATCTTAGAAAATTCTAACAACAATTAACAATACTCTTCATAAGTAATAGCTCGTTACCTTCATCATCTTTATGATTAAAACTGTGACCTAATTTATGTCGATTCAATAAGCGATACATATTTGTTTTGCTTTATTTTAATCAAATTGATATCATTTAAGTCACTATCTCAATCATAAAAATGAAAATGACCATTAGCGTATGCTTCTAAGAGACGATGCATGTGATTATTGGAATAACAATGTCTGAATTACAGGTGAGATAATTCCTTTCATGAATCCTTAATTTACATAAGCTACATCTCTATGTGCTGCTCCAACAAGTTTTCTTGGCACATTTTCCAAAATTTGGTTCACTCGCTGGATTCTTATTCCTTCTCAACCTTCACCGAGATACAAACTGAAAGAATCCTAACAATCGAACGTCCTAAAGAACTATTTCTCAATGTTCCTCATGAGCATTTCCTAAAAAATAATTATCTATAAATTCATCCTCATAAATTTGCAGTAAAATATCTCAAAGACCCACATACCTTTCATTGTTCATCTAGCCACTGAAACACCAATTTTAAATCTCAACACTTGATTTCCCAAGACCAACAACTAAACCATAAATCATTCGTTACATTTCTCCTTTTTCAATTTCTATCATTGAATAAAATTCTAAAACTTGCTCCTCCAAATCTCCAAATACTCATCACACCGTCGAATTTCATTCATTTCATCTTAAGATACAATATAAGGTCTTATTCATTATTGACTCTAATCATCTTAGTAATCTCACTAATGGAAACTTTTCTAATAATAGTACATCGTTTTTTGTAAATCTTCATACATTTCCATCCTTAACATGAACTATTTATCACTTGCCTACCTCAACTTCCTCAATTATGAAAGTTTTAGGCATTACCTGGTCCTCCATCTAACCTTGTGAATTTTAAATCATCAACTTAAAAATCAACCATCTTAGGGTCCCAAATCAAATCTCGAATAATCCCTCCGACCTATCAAAATATTAACATTCTCCTAGTAATTTTCATCCTTTAATAGACTCTCAAAACTTACATTACAACAATCTTGAAGTATTCTCGTACTCGATACTTCAAATTCCACTTAATAGTAACATGCGGTTCAATACATCAAGTCTTAACTCCTTATATTTTTCTGAACATCACTCAAAATTCACACTTACACATCTATAGTTTCATCCAAAATCACTATCCATACTTACTATCTCCTAAACCACAAAGAGATTTGTCACTTATCAACAAAATATATATTCTCACTCCTATACTCGTCATGAGATTCATACTTAATAATCTGAGTTGCGAATCTAGTTTAACTCGAATGCTTGACTTTACCCCTCAAGGTATCGACTATTCCTCAAAGTGTACTTTGTCTAACCAAGGTAGTATTCACCCATAATGTGTAGTGCCCCTTAACTTCAATACAAGCCTTTTCTTGGACGCCTGAGCACCAAAATGCTATTCCAAAATGCTATTCCAAAAGGCAGCCTCGTCTTCTCAACAATTCCATGATGTTCACATCTCTTTGACAGTTATCAAACTTCATCCAGTCACATCCTGAGATCTACTAGGAAAACATCTAATACTTTTCTTAACAAAAGTCCTCCACTTAGATCTTTACTTGAAATCGCCTATTAGTCTAACTTTAATCCATCCATACCCATCATCTTCGAGTTAACACCAACAACATAGCCTCAATAACCTTGGAACCATTTCATAAATCTCATGCCATCATGATTCGTTTCAACCCTGCTTGGCAATTCGTCATCTCGAAGATCTTTTCCACTTCTTGAATCCACTGCTAAGCTTTTCCTGAGTTCTAATCACCCTTGAACTTTGGAGGATGGTAACGACGAAAACCTTCCAATCCCCTTGATGCAGCAGCACAGATCGCTTTTTCCCTCTTTTCCAGATCTCGCAGAGTCTTTGCAACCGTATGTGCAACAATAGAAACATCCATGTTATTCATAGCTTCAACCATTTGATCATCCCTATTGACGTTCACTCTTGCAGCGTTGTTCCTTCTTGGAGGTATTGTTTCCTCATTACCAACATCAAGTAGAAATCTTAATACCACTTAGAATAATTCCAAAACTAACTTCTAACTATATCAACACATAATAACTACTCCTGATATGACAACTCAGACAAATTACTCCAACGCATGATCAAATAATGACTCCCAACCTACAGGTTGACCTACAATCTATAACCAAAAACTCCACATCCCTAAAGCAATCCAAACCAAATCTCTGATACCACAATGTAACACCCCAATTTTTAACAGCGCTGGTGTATTTTTTTTAAAAAAACAAAGAAATAAATAAGGAAAAAAATACTTTTGGATAAATATTTAAGTCGTTACACAACGACAAAAGTCAACAGTATTTACAAGCAGCATAATAGTTTTTGAAATACAAATCCAAAGCATTTACACATCAAAATAAAAGTCTAGCTGGGACTATGAGGCCTATCAGACATAGCTCATACCCCTGGGGTATTCTCGGTAGACACCTGTACAAAAGCACTGCCCCCAGAATTTTAACTCCCCCACGTCACATCAAAAAGTGGTACATGGACCCATAAAAAAAATGTCAAGGTGACAATATTGGTATAGGTACAGTCTTCCAAATTAAAATAGATACAACCAAAAAGAAAGACATCTAGTCCCTATACGTCCACCTAATCAAAAAAATGTCAAGGTGACAATATTGGTATAGGTACAATCTTCCAAATTAAAATAGATACAACCAAAAAGAAAGACATCTTGTCCCTATACGTCCACCTAATCTGATCATACTACAAAAACTGTACAACCCGAGTGATCTCCACGCGCCCCGCAAGATCCTCCTCACACAGCTCTAGGCTCCAGTCAGGTGTGTCCAACTACCTTCCCATCTACAGGGTACTCACCGGTAGAATGGTCCTGGTTCTCATCTGAGGGCAAAGCCCAGATTTCCACAATAGTTGTAAAGGTCACCAACCGAAATTAACAATTAACACATAACATTTAAGTTTTAAATGCACAAAATAACCTTTCAACTTAGCATGCACCTTAAGAGGTTTCCATATGCCAAACATGCATAAACAAAGTTGAAAAATGAAGTTTTAAACAAAATTGCACTGATGTATTCAAATACAAGGCTATTTCATAAGTCAGCAGCAAAAACAACATGTCTGTATTCGAATACAGCCTTCTGTATTCGACTACACATAAGTCAGTAGCTAAAACAGGATGTTTGTATTCGAATACAACCTTCTGTATTCAAATACACATAAAAAAATAGCAGAAAAACAGCAAAATTCAGCTTTTAAAAGGGTTTCGAACTCAATCAACACTTACACATAAATCCAAACAGTCACACTTAGCAATTATAGCACATTCACCATGACAACTTGAGTTTCGAAAAGGTTTTACAATCAATCACGCTTACACACAAATCCAAAACATTCACACTTAGCAATTATAGCACAATCACCATGACAACTTGAGTTCAAACACTCAATCATAATCTTGAATCAAACATGAATCGCGTGCCAAGCACCCTAATGCGTATATGCCAAAATGCATGAATTCTGAAATTCCAAACCAAAACCATCCCTGAAGGGGCATAAATCATAATTGTACTGCTTATCACAAGCCTTGTACTAATTACCAAGGTGCCACCCATCACAGACCCGCACAATTTACTAAAGTGTCGCCTATCACAGGTCTTACACTGTTTTCTATAGTGCAATCGCTCACAGATCAGCACAACTAGAGTGCAATCTCTCACAGATTAGCACGACACGTTAATCCCTGTAAGGATAAGATGAACCAACTAATCACATGGCATCATCTCGTGGCCCATCATGGTTACCACTATCACCATGGCCTCATCACGGTCACCATGTACTATGAAATGAATGAGCATACTCTGACTCTATCCACAACAATCTTTACGTAAATGCATATATTAAAAGATTCCCCATTTTTAATACTCATTTAACACTAATGATTTTCAAAGTCCACAAGAGCATACTCAAACATTTATTTTTCCACCACACACATCAAATTTAATCCACGATTTACATTAAACCTGATCAATTCAAAATCCACAAAATCCACACCAAGTTTAATCATCAATCACCACAAATTTCCACAAAATTCAAACATAACTCATGCGAAACTAATTTTCAAAAAACACACCTCAAACACATCAAATTTCATTTCCTCAACAACACACATACATGAATGAAATTCTTTTTCCACAAAATACTCATCAATATCTCCAAAACCGAACTCCAAAATTCACCCATAAAAGCATTTAATTAATTTTCCCCAAATCTACACCTCAAACCCAACACATTTATTTTCCACCCAACCGCAAATAAGTCCCCAAATGCAAACTAAAAGTTTGGAAGGTGCCCTTACCTTAACGATAGCTCTAACACACGATTACAGTACCACGATTAATTCCGATAAAATCTCCGCTCGCGACGTCGCTTTCTAAGTTTGCTCACTAGCACCATAGCGTGGAGATGAGCAACTTTCACTTATATCACTTATGGGAACGAAGCTTAGATCTATGAGGAAAGTGAAGGTTTGTGTTTGACGATTTTGAAATCACCAACACCGTTTTCCTTCGTTTTTGAATCAAAGAAGAAAAAGGAAGCTGGGAATCTTTGTTTTCTCACCCACCAAACCTTGGGTTTCTTTTCTTGAAGCAAAAGAAAGCAAAACAAAAGAAGAAGAAAGAAGGAAGGAGAAGAAGTGTCGCGAGACAGTAGAGAGAGGAAGAAAACGTTTAGTTTCTTTCCTTTTCCTTTTCCTTTTCCTTTTCCTTTCTTCTATTTTCTTTTCTTTCCTTTCTATTTCCTTTTCTTTTCCATCCAAACATATATATATATATATATACATTAATTATAACTTAAAAAATATCTAAAAATATCTAGATATTTATTAAAATTACCATTTCACCCATAACCTCTCAAACCATTTGATAAAAATATTCACTCTCGTCGCAACTCAATTGACAGATAAAATTTTCAACAACCCGAGATATTTTTAACAAAACTGCCCGGTATTAATTTCTTCGTAACATAAATAAATTATTCTTCGACAAAAGATTCACCGTAATTAATCTAATTTATATATTGACGAATAATTTTAATCGGGGCTTCAAAAGATATTTTTGGGCATTAAACTTACAAAATATCAATAACTTGGCTAAAATGTCTCAGAGTTCAATACCAAAATACATAAATTAGAATTTAAAACTATGAGTCTTACAGGGGGGTTGTGTTTTTCCTTAATAGCTATAATAGATTAGAGGAAACAATAAAAAAAAAAAAACAAAGCAAATAGAGAAACACCAGGATTTATACTAGTTCACTACAAATATGGCAGTTACTTCTAGTCTCCTCACACAAAAGGATTTATCCACTAATTCAAACCTAAATTAGAACACTTGACCTACAAGCCATTCTTCTCCACATCCAGCCTAAAACCTATAGACCGTTGAGATACTATAACACTTTGACCCTAAAAGCCAAGTCTTCTCAACTTTTAACTTGAAAACCTTCAAGTCGTTGAGCTAGTGTCTTTGCTAAAAATGAAACCTTAGAGTTCGTAAGGCTTTCTGAGTTGTTGTGTTGTTTGTATTCTTCAGAATTGATCCATTTATATAGCATGAATTAGGGTTTAACTACTATCCTAAACAAATTTTGAGCGTATCTTTCTTCCGTGAGATCAACAGAGATCTTCAAGAAAAAATAAAATTGATAGATACAATTTGGAAATATGACTGTTGAAGCTTGATTAATTCCAAAAAAAATCTTCAACCAAATCTTCTGAGCATAGTTTCCTTGTGCGAGGTCAATAGAGATCTTCACAAAAAAATAAACCTTGATAGATGTAGTTTGGAAATATGACCGTTGAAACTTGATTAATTACAAAACAAATCTTCAACCAAATAGAATGATTTTGTGCGAGAATGCCCATATAGCGCTTGATAATACCTTTAATCTTCTTTCATACGCTTGTTAAATAGCAGCGGGAATCGATCATAATATGTTCTTGGACCATCAAAATTATGAAACAACTTAGTCTTCATTAGAGCGTTGATTTTCCATCAAAGTTGTTCACTTTCTTCATCATAACACAATTTGATCATTAGAGTTAGATGTTGTGTTTCTTGGTTCAAGTAATCATAGGTAGAGGCAAAACTGCATGACTTAGAATTAATGGCATGGGAAACATCACCATCTTCAGAGCATGTTGTGTATTAGAGGCAACATCTTGGAGTAAGTTGCAGTATTCATATCGAGCGAAACCTGAGCTTTAGAGGAAACTCAAATAAAAGCACTAGAATTAGTTTAGTTAGAGCTTTAGAGGGATGTTTCAGACTTCAGGGATGTTTCAAACTTCAGAGGCATGCTTCAATCTTCAAAGGCAGACACTCAAAAGCTATAGAGGCACACTAGGCATGCGCTTCAGAGGAAAATATTTAGAGGAATATGCGTGCACACAAGAGCGTGTGTAATAACCAAAGTGTGGACGTTGAGTTGACTTCCTTTGACTTCACTTGACTCTGAGTCTTCATTTCCTATGACATATTTGTTTTCTCTGATGTCTTTGTGTCATCTAACATCTTCACTTCCTCTGATATCGTTTTCTTTGTTCCCTAATTCTATTTACTGCCCACTCAACAAAATCATTAGTGCAATAAATTGTTTTTACAAAGTATCTTTGTTATCATCAAAATATGATGAAGAAATTGTTCATAGAACCAAAATGGTTCCAACAGCAATTCGTTTGGGTCCTTAGCCTCTTGAATTATTGTCGCCTTTAGTCTCCACTTACTAGGAAGACTTCTGATGATCTACTTGACAGGATCTTCTTGTACCTGCTTATTTCCTTCATAGTTTAGAACTAGAGAATTAAAGATACTTTTTGTTGCTACATTTTTTGAACTGTTTAAAAGTGATAACATTCATCATAAAAATTATTGCTTTATGATGCATCTTTAATGGTTTCTTTTGATCAATGTTGAGATCCTTTTTAGATATTTTAACACTAGCAGCGTCTTTTAGGGCCCCATAACCATCTTTGGCTATGTCCAAAAGTTCGAGATCATGTGAGATGTACTTACATTTAAGCTTGTCCTTCGAGTATTCAAATCTTTCTCCATCAAACAGAGGAAGCATGTTAATATTTCCACCTATAACTTCATAACCAGAGTTAGTCATAATAACACAAATCTATGCTCAAATACGGTTAAGTGCTCAACTTTAAGACCGAGTTCTAATACCAATTATAGAACGAGAAATGCAAGAAAATGGGGTTTGAATTGTTTTCTATTTATAAAAAAATGGCTTTTAACAAAATTAAAACAAAGTGATAAACCAGAGTTGATAAAACAGTTAGCACATAACAAAACAAGTCAATTTATCCTAGTTCACCACTAACACGATAGCTACGTCCAATCCATTCAACCTGAAGGATTTAATCCACCAACTGAATTACACGTCCACTGAACACCTACTAGTCAATATGACTGTGTTCAATTTTTCTCAAGCTTCATGATAACTAAAGTCAAGTTGTTGAAGGATGCACCCATTACTGGGTTAGGTTACAAATATAATGTATTTATTAGACTGCAAAGACGATAGTATAATACTTATTATAGTGTTTGTTCTTGTTCTTCAATGAGTGTTGCACGTTCTTTAATAGAGAGAGAGAGAGAGACCTTAGAGTTTTTGGTCGTTGTCTTGATTGCATGAAATCAACATATATCAAAAAGTTTTGTATCAAACTTTTAGAGATTGATTCACCATTAAAACTTGTCTAAATTTGTCCTTATAATTGATTATGTGTATCTTGAAATAGAGACAGAAAGAATAGAGGACAAACAAATCTTCAAATAGATAATATATTCAAGATGTTGAGTAAAGGACAAACAAAGTTTGACTTTTTTAGAGTGTTGACCTTTTATTGGAGCGTTGACTTTTTATCAGAGTGGTGACTTTTTATCAAAGCATTGACTTTATATCAAAGTGCTGACTTTTTATATGAGCATTGTATATTCGAGGTACGTTCAGAGCAGTCGATCATATTTTTGTCATACTTATTAGAGGTAGACAATCATATGTTTGACATAATTATGAGAGTTAGACTAATCATAGCATTACTTGCAACAATAGAATCATCAAAGGCACGTTCTAGAGCGCGTTCATCGTATTTAAAAAAAATTCAGAGAAAAATCATGGTGCTCCTTTAATTTGTCCAAACATCAGAGGATGTAGCATAAAGTCATATAAAATTACGTGATTTGGGAACTGCACACTTACATAAAACATTAGTACTTTAAATTGTTTGACATAATGATGAGAGTTAGACTAATCATAGCGTTACTTGCAACAATAGAATCATCAAAGGCACGTTTCAGAGCGCGTTCTTCGTATTTAAAAAAGATTTTTCAGAGAAAAATATTGGTGTTCCTTTAATTTGTCCAAACATCAAAGGATGTAGCATAAAGTCATATAAAATTATGTGATCTGGGAACTGCACACTTAAATAAAACATTAGTACTTTAAATTGTTCCCATAAAATAATTTTTGTTATCATAAAAATAAGTTAGGATCATAGTTCTTCAACCAACTTGGTTCTAACAACATCTCATTGGATAGGTATCTCTTGGGACAACACTTGATCTTCATGAGTGGGTCTAGATTATGAAATTGGTATTTCCATTTGGGGGAGAAAATTAGAGAAATTTGAGAAATTGGTGAGCAAGCTTCGAGGTAATAGTAGAAAAAACTAGGAGACAAAATTGGAGAGTCATCAGGTTCAAGCTTTCACCCATGGAGGAAGAATAATAAGTGATTTTTTATTCTTTCATTTTCTACGATTTGAACACCATAAAAGATGTAGAAAATGGATTATATAAATGAAGGTTCTTTGAAGAAAAACAAGAATGAATTATATAGATGGAGATATTATCGTACAAATGATGACGAAGTTTCAATATTTAAAAAAATGAGTTTCAATTTCGTTTTCAAAACTGAGAAAATTAACCCTTCATATTTCAAAAATTGGAAAAATTAGACCAATTGTTACGTCGCAATAAGTTGGCTAACAGGTGGAGTCACCACGTAAGTAGTTAACGATCACGTCAATCTCATTAGCGGAGCAAACTAACGGAGGAACTAAATTATCTAGCGTCTTTCAATTTCAAGGTCTTATTTTCCTATTTCTAAATTCATGAGTGAATGCCTGGCCCCTACAATTTTATGAGGCAATTTTGTAATTTATTCAATAATTAACTTAATTTGATTTGATACTAGTTTATGAGTACTAAGCTTTATGGTGATTTTTTTATATTTTTACTTTATAATTAAGTTGAAAGTTTGAATTATTGATGAATTTATGATATTATAAAAGTATATATATCATTTATATATTGATTTTAAGATGATTTTATCATAAGGTGATTTTGACGAATTTACCTATCGAATTGACCTTGGAAAAATGACTTTACTTAAAACTCGAATTTGATAATCTTTCTTATGCCCTAAGCTAGTCAAACACTGTTGCTTTCTAATATTGGTTATGTTTTGTTTGCCCAATATGGCATTTGATACTTTTCAAAGACAAAATTTGATTTTATTGGATTGTGTGTTGTGGAGAATTCAAAAATAAGTGGAAGAGTTCAAAATTAGGTCAAATTTAAAAGAGTGATGCACCTATGTTAGTATTGTATATTAGATGTGATTATGACTAATATTTTAATTCTTGTAATATTCATTACTCAATTCGTTGTATTTTCTTATCTTAAATTTTATTATATTGTTCATTATTTGGAGTTGGATATAGTAGTTAAACTGGTTGGTTAGAAATAATTTTGTATTAATTAAAATTTGTTAGTTTAGTTAGGATCATGATTTTAAATCGCAGGTCTCATCACGCAATGCAACTGTAATATTGTGGTTAATTGGAGCAGTACACTACGTGAAAAAACCTATTTTACAGCGATTTTTTTAAGCCTTTTACAGCACTTTTTCAAAAAAATAAGCGATGTAGTATCCAACGTTGTAAAAAGATATAACAGCACTTTTTAAAATAAAAAGCGTTATAAAATAGGTAGATATATTGCGTGCTTGTTATACTCATTTACAACGTTTTTTGGAAAAAGCGTCGTAAAAGGTGCATTCAATAGATGCATTAATATGCACATTTTAGAGCGCTTTTTGGAAAAAGCGTTGTAAAAGGTGCATTCAATAGATGCATTATTATGCACCTTTTAGAGCGCTTTTTGAAAAAAAAAAATGCTGTAAAAGGTGCATTCAATAGATGCATTATTATGCACTTATTACAGCGCTTTTTTGAAAAAGCGCTGTAAAAGGTGCATTCGATAGATGCATTATTATGCACCTATTACAACGCTTTTTCAAAAAAGCGTTGTAAAAGGTGCATTCTTATTTTAGGTTTATTAAAAAATGCTGTAAAAGGAATTTTTAAAAAGCGCTTTTTGATTTTTTATGGCATTGTTTTAGAAAGCGTTGTCTTTTAATTTTTTTTCCAAAATCATTTTCATCCAGAATCAGTTCACAAAATCATTTCACAATTAGTACACAACAATAGAAATATATAACTTTATAATTTAACTTTATAACTTTACATATTTACACAATCAGTTCACAACATATTCATATACGTATTCACATATTGACAACAGCACAGAACTATATACATATTCATATAACTACATATTCACAACTTTTCAAATGTGCCCTATTCATATACATATAACTATCAAAACTACACAGAACAGAACTACCATATATTCATATGACTATCCCTTGCAGAATGCCATTTCCCAGCAAATCAAATAATTTCCATTTCAATCACATACTGACACCAGTCTTCCTTTATTTCAATTAGATCTCTTTCAGAGTAAGTTGGACTAGAATTGTCAAAGTACTATGCGATATAAAAATTGATCATAAATAAGTTAGAATCAAATATATACATAGTTTATATATGAAAATCAAATAATGAAAAATACTGTACCGTTTCTAGGATTATAGTTTGATTCATATCAACAATCTCCTTCATGAATCGCAATATATAGTACCCACAGTCGATTTTGTTAGTTTGACGAGGGCACTATAAAATAAAACATATAAGTCACAAAAATTACCTTATCTTACTTTGTCTTTGTATAGTAGATTTTGAAAGTATTTTAAAGGATTATCAATATAAAAAAGTGATAGATAATTAATAATAAGATATTTATGAAATTTTAGAGACAACATATGATATATGTTACGACGCCAAAAATGACATTTTATAGCGCGCCTTTTATAGCGCTTATTAAATAAAAGCGTTGTTGTATAAATATTTTAAAAAAAAACTGAGAATACAACAGCACTTTTTTGACAAGCGTTGTGGAAAAAGCGTTGTTGTAGGATCATATAGGGTCACATAGTGCTTGCACATAATGTTTACAAGGCTTTTATAACGCTTTTACAAAAGTGTTGTAAACTGAAGCGCTCTCACATAATATTTTACAGAGCTTTTGGAGCGCCTTAAATACAAGCGTTGTAAAATATAGTGCTCTCACCTTATGTTACATAGCTTTTAAAGCGCTTTTTGGACAAGCGCTGTAAAAGACTTGCGTTTTCACATAATAAAAGGACCTATTAAGCGTTTTTTATACAAGCGCTGTAAAATCATTCACTTTAAATAAAAATCATTTACTTTAAATAAATAAAAACAAATTTAAAACAAACCCTACGAACCCTCATCTCCTCTACTCTGCTAACCCTCCTCTCCTCTACTGTGCGCCCATCTACTGCTCCTCCTTTAAAAAAAATTGAATACATTTTCTCAGGTACTGTATTTATTAATTTGTTGTTGTCACTAAAACTAATAAATTGTTACATAATAAATCATATAAAATCTATTCTTTTTTGAAATTTATTGATCTGTTCTGTTTTGAAATCAGACTTGGACCTTGGTTTCCATTTTCCAATATTAGATATGTGTACTATATATTGGTATAATGTTATCAGTAGCTTATTATTTGTGTAACTGCATTTATATAGGTCATATAAAATGGACCGGAAATGGATCTCCGCCAATCAATTGTCAAAAGAGTATGAAAACAGAATGAAGGAGTTTGTTGAGTTTGCAGTGAAGAATGCAAAAGATCCAAATAGAGTCATTTTTCCTTGTTTAAAATGTTGTTTTGGAAAACGCGTTAGAGAAGATGAATTGGAAGGACATTTAGTATGGTATGGAATTGATCAAAGCTATACATGTTGGATAAGACATGGTGAGAAAAAAAAGGAAATATTAATTTTGAGAATGGTTCGACATATGCTTCAACTGATTTCGACACAAATACATATGAGCCAGACCAAGCTTAGGAGATTGCAAAAGCAGTTGAAGAAGATCTTCAGCATTGTCCTAAAATGTTTGAGAGTTTGATGAGTGATGAAGAGAAACCATTATATAATGGTTGTACTAAATTCACAAGACTGTCGGCGATATTAAAGTTGTACAACTTAAAAGCGAGTAATGGATGGTCTGATAAAAGCTTCACAAAATTATTAACACTCTTAAAAGATATGTT
>NC_021161.2:23092147-23100941 GCF_000331145.2 Cicer arietinum
TATAAGAAGAAAAAATCTACTCCAGCAAAAGTCGTGTGGTATTTTCATATAATACCAAGATTTAGGCACATGTATCGCAGTGAAGAAGATTCAAAACACTTGACATGGCATGCAGATGAAAGAATTAGAGATGGAAAGTTTCGACACCCTGCAGATTCTCCACAATGGGCAAAAATAGATCACGAGTATCTTGAATTCGGGATAGAGTCAAGAAATCTACGACTTGCACTTTCTACTGATGGAATGAATCTACATAGTCTTCAAAGCATCTCACACAGCATGTGGCCTGTGATTTTGTTGATTTATAACCTACCTCCATGGTTATGTATGAAGTGTAAGTTTATGATGTTGACTCTGTTAATTTTTGGACCCAAAAAACCGAGGGATGATATTGATGTATACTTGACTCCTTTAATTGAAAATTTAAAAAATATGTGGGAGACAGGTGTGGAAGTTTTTGATGGGTATAAGAAAGAATGTTTCAATTTGAGGGCTATGTTGTTCGGCACAATTAATGGTTTTCCAACATATAGTAATTTATCAGGATATAGCATTATATGAGATACAACTTTGTGGGCCAGCTTATATGAGATGGATGTATCCGATAGAACGATATATGAAAATATTAAAAGGGTATGTAAAAAATAGAAGTCGACCAGAAAGTTGTATTGCTGAACGATACATTGTCGAAGAAGCTGCTGAATTTTGTACTGAATATCTTTCCAATGTTGAATCCATAGGGCTTCCCATGTCTCTTCATTTGGGAAGAATATCAAGAGAAGGGATATTTGGAAAGAGACTAATGACTAAATCAAGGACAAAATGGGAGCATGCACAATTGTATTTTCTGCACAATGATGATGAGGTTCAACCGTATGTTACAATACACATGGATCAATTATCTATTTTGAACATGAATAGGAATCAAAATTGGATATCGAGAGCATAATCTAAGTTTTATAACATGGTTAAATAATCACATAAAGTCAAAGTTTGTTATAGTCCTCAGATCAATTTCACAGAGATTGAGGTGGCTAGCAAATGGTCTGAGTTTACATGTCTTTTCTTACACCGGTTATGTAATTAACGGCTACATATTTTATACCAAAGAACAAGATGATCAAACCACTATGCAAAATAGCGGAGTCACTCTCGTAGTTGAAGCGATGCATATCTCAAGTGCAAAAGACAAAAACCCAATATATGCAAATCTATCATATTTTGGGGTTATCGAGTGCATATGGGAGTTAGACTACACAATGTTTCATGTTCCCATATTTGGTTTCAAGTGGGTCGATAATCATAATGGCGTTCGAATTGATGAGTCAAGATTCTTGCTTGTCGATTTTAATAGGGTGGGATACAAAGATGAGCCTTTTATTTTAGCGTCGCACGCTCAACAAGTGTTTTATGTCATTGATCCTACTAATGATAAATGGTATGTTGTCCTTTCGACCAATAAAATAAGTGATGATAACAATAATGATGAAGATGTTGGTAATGATCTTTTTTTTGCCACATCACAACCACATGAAATTGATTCAACTGATGATGGTTTATATCTTAGAGATGATCATGATGATGGAATTTAGATTAATCCATCATTTTGTATCGTTAATGGACAAACAAATGTGAATCCCACCAGGAAAAGAAGAAGGGCATCTTAATGTGTTGAATTATTTTATATAAGCCATGCAATCTGAACTGAGTTCATGTAATTTAATTGTTTGATTATTTGGTTTCAAGTGGGTCGATAATCATAATGGCGTTCGAATTGATGAGTCAAGATTCTTGCTTGTCGATTTTAATAGGGTGGGATACAAAGATGAGCCTTTTATTTTAGCGTCGCACGCTCAACAAGTGTTTTATGTCATTGATCCTACTAATGATAAATGGTATGTTGTCCTTTCGACCAATAAAATAAGTGATGATAACAATAATGATGAAGATGTTGGTAATGATCTTTTTTTTGCCACATCACAACCACATGAAATTGATTCAACTGATGATGGTTTATATCTTAGAGATGATCATGATGATGGAATTTAGATTAATCCATCATTTTGTATCGTTAATGGACAAACAAATGTGAATCCCACCAGGAAAAGAAGAAGGGCATCTTAATGTGTTGAATTATTTTATATAAGCCATGCAATCTGAACTGAGTTCATGTAATTTAATTGTTTGATATGTCAGAATTGAGAATTTTAGTATTTAGATTGAACTGTATTTGATTTTCTGCTTATATTTAGCTTGATCTTAGTGTTTTATACTAAGTTCATGTAATTTAAGTGTAATTTAGCTTGAACTGTCATAACTGATTTTCAGCTTATATTTAACTTGAAAAAGCTTTGTTTGAGTACTAGGAATTTTTCTTGAACTGATCATCCCAATATGAGTTGATCATGTAATTTAGCATTGATATATAATAAAAGCCTTTAAAAAAAATAAGGAGGTCACAAAGCTTTCTTTTATACTAAGTTAAATAGGTCTTTTAAAGCGCTTGTTGAAAAAGCATTGTAATAGACTTTTAAAAAATAAAATAAGGAGGTCTTTTATAGCGCTTTTATCAATAAGCGCTATAAAAGCCGTTAAAAAAAATAAGAAGGTCACAAAGCTTTGTTTTATACTAAGTTAAATAAGTCTTTTAAAGAGCTTGTTAAAAAAACGCTGTAATATGCTTTTAAAAAGTAAAATAAGGAGGTCTTTTACAGCGCTTTTGTCAATAAGCGTTATAAAAGCCTTTAAAAAAGTAAGGAGGTCACAAAGCTTTGTTTTATACTAAGTTAAGAGGTCTTTTAAAGCACTTGTTGAAAAAGCGTTGTAATAGACTTTTAAAAAATAAGTTAAGGAGGTCTTTTACAGCACTCTTTCAAAGAGCGCTGTAATAGGCTTTTAAAAAATAAGTTAAGGATGTCTTTTACAGCGCTCTTTCAAAGAGCGCTGTAATAGGGTTTTATATATAACAGTAAACCACTTCAGTTTCCTCTTCATTTCGTAAACTTCACTACGCTTCAGAGTCCTCCTCTTCTTCATTGTCCTTCTCATTGCGAACCCTACTGTCCCTACGAACCATATTGCCAACCATCTCCATTGCGAACCATCTTCATCTTTATTACTATCCCTACCAATCCTAATTCAAATGCGTACTCTTCTCATTGAAATATGTAACCCTCATTACGTATTTATGCGAACCCTACTCTGTCCTACGCACCGTTCATATTTCTACGCATTCTCGCTGTTCCTTCTTAAACGAAGCTGTAACCCTACGAACCCTATGTATTTCTTTGCACTCTTCAGGTATTGTACTTATTAATTTTTTGTTGTCACTAAAATGCATGTTGAACTTATACTGCTACATACTTAGACTACTGCATGTTGAACTTGTTGAAGTTTGTTGGACTGCATGTTGAACTTGTTGTAGATAAATGGATTCTAACAAGGCTTTGTATCATCAAAATGAGGAAGTTGTCAACACTAAGACTTATGAAAATGAAGTTAAACGTGGTGCAACTATTATGCAAAATGTCATAAAAGCAAGAAGTAATGCCATAAAATTTGAGGTATACTATACTTTGTTTGCTATTTATTTTTTATCTACTTACTATATCAGTTTATTAGGTGGGATGGAATGAAAATGGCCAGCCAATTGAGCCCAACAGTTCCATGTTGGTAAGTTATATTGGTGATGTTGTTCATTAGAATATCCCAATTACAATTGATGATTAGAGAGATGTATTTGATTTTCTGCTTATATTTAGCTTGATCTTAGTGTTTTATACTAAGTTCATGTAATTTAAGTGTAATTTAGCTTGAACTGTCATAACTGATTTTCAGCTTATATTTAACTTGAAAAAGCTTTGTTTGAGTACTAGGAATTTTTCTTGAACTGATCATCCCAATATGAGTTGATCATGTAATTTAGCATTGATATATATATATATATTTTAAAAAGTAAAATAAGGAGGTCTTTTACAGCGCTTTTGTCAATAAGCGTTATAAAAGCCTTTAAAAAAGTAAGGAGGTCACAAAGCTTTGTTTTATACTAAGTTAAGAGGTCTTTTAAAGCACTTGTTGAAAAAGCGTTGTAATAGACTTTTAAAAAATAAGTTAAGGAGGTCTTTTACAGCACTCTTTCAAAGAGCGCTGTAATAGGCTTTTAAAAAATAAGTTAAGGATGTCTTTTACAGCGCTCTTTCAAAGAGCGCTGTAATAGGGTTTTATATATAACAGTAAACCACTTCAGTTTCCTCTTCATTTCGTAAACTTCACTACGCTTCAGAGTCCTCCTCTTCTTCATTGTCCTTCTCATTGCGAACCCTACTGTCCCTACGAACCATATTGCCAACCATCTCCATTGCGAACCATCTTCATCTTTATTACTATCCCTACCAATCCTAATTCAAATGCGTACTCTTCTCATTGAAATATGTAACCCTCATTACGTATTTATGCGAACCCTACTCTGTCCTACGCACCGTTCATATTTCTACGCATTCTCGCTGTTCCTTCTTAAACGAAGCTGTAACCCTACGAACCCTATGTATTTCTTTGCACTCTTCAGGTATTGTACTTATTAATTTTTTGTTGTCACTAAAATGCATGTTGAACTTATACTGCTACATACTTAGACTACTGCATGTTGAACTTGTTGAAGTTTGTTGGACTGCATGTTGAACTTGTTGTAGATAAATGGATTCTAACAAGGCTTTGTATCATCAAAATGAGGAAGTTGTCAACACTAAGACTTATGAAAATGAAGTTAAACGTGGTGCAACTATTATGCAAAATGTCATAAAAGCAAGAAGTAATGCCATAAAATTTGAGGTATACTATACTTTGTTTGCTATTTATTTTTTATCTACTTACTATATCAGTTTATTAGGTGGGATGGAATGAAAATGGCCAGCCAATTGAGCCCAACAGTTCCATGTTGGTAAGTTATATTGGTGATGTTGTTCATTAGAATATCCCAATTACAATTGATGATTAGAGAGATAAGGCTTTGAAGGATGCAAAAGATATAATGTGGAATGATATCAAAGTAACTTTTTTACTCCACTTTTTTGTTACTTATATGTTTTTCCATTGAAATACTTTACTCAAACTACATCTTTATTTGGTTTGCAGTCTGCTTTTGATGTTGATGAGGTGAGAAAAACCTATGTGCTTAGAGTTGCCGGAAAAATACACCGGGGATTTAGATCCCATCTGTCAAATTGTTGCGTCAGAGATCGTGATGGAAATATGAATGTTGAAGCTCCAAAAATATATAAACACTATATATCAAATGACGAATGGAGCGCATTTGTAGCTAAACGTGCAGAGCCCGCGTTTGTGGTAAGTGATTAATTTATTAGCATTTGTGTTTTATTATTCATATTCATAGCGTATTTTAAATTATTAAACGATTGTTATTTTTTTTTATATAGAGTATAAGTACGCAAAATCGAGAGAGGGTCAAAAATTCAACGCATCCATACAAAAAATCTCGTATGGGATATGCACGTTTAGAGCAAAAAATTGTAAGTAAATATCACTTTTATATAATGTGGTGCATTATAAACTATAGTTTCTAACTAATATTTTGTTTATGATCTTAATGAATAGCTTTTGTTTATGTCTTAATGAATAGCTACAAGAGACCCAATCCGATCAACCATTGGGTCGTCATATTTTGTGGAAGTAGACTCGTGTAAATAAAGATGGAGTTGTTGATAATGAAAATGTTCAAAAAGTGATACAACTTTGTGTAAGCATATTATCACTTTAATATTTTTTAATATTGTATTTTAAAAGTGTTATTGAACTTATCTATTTAATTTACGTGTATTTTAGGAGAATCTAGAACAAATTTCTGAAAATCAAGAGGACAACAAACAAGTTAGTTGCAGGGACATACTTGGTAAAGTATTTAATGTTCCTGAATATTCTGGCCGCGTGAGGGGAAAGGATTTGGCGTAACTCCAACCCGATATTTTTCACAAGAGAAGCGCTCGAATCCATCGCGCTCGAATCCATCTAATGAGGAAGTATTAGAGAAGCTCAAAGTCCTAACAGAGCAAGTGGCATTCTTGGTGAAGACGAATAAAGAAAAGCAACTTCCGGATCAGCTCCAATGTGAAATACAAATGGAGAGTGAAAACGCTAGTTGCAACATTGGTCTTAAAAGTCTTCATGAGGTAATTAATTACTTAATAAAATAAGAAATTCATTCAACCTAATTGTTTCACATACTTATGTATTAACCATTGATTTAGGGTGTCTCTACTTGTGTTATGTATTTATCCTCCTCTACTCATCGCAAGGTTGGAAAAGGAACATTGTACAATACTTTGGGTGAAGTATTGCACAACACTCTGATCCCTTCCGGCCATGTTAGAGTATCACCCGTGATTGCTTTTGAACCAAATGCACCGTTGCCTATACCTGACAACGATGGAGATATGAAGTATTTGGGAGACGCAATAGGTAGTTACGGGGCATGGCCCAAAAATCTTGTTGCCCTTGATAAGGTATGTTTAATTGAAATGTATGTTTAATTGATATGTATATTTAATTGCACGATATACGATTATGATTGATTATATTTAATTGCTGATTTTTTCCGCTGTTAACTTTAATTTTACATTTATTTAGATTCATACAAAGTCTAAAGGGAATGACAAGAAGATTCCCCATAACGAGTCACTCACTTCACCGGAAAAGGAAAAGGTTTGTCATATTTATTCTGGCAGGTTTATAATTTTTTTAAGATTAAATTAACTAACAAACTGATTAACCTCATTTTTTCAGATTAAATCAAAACCACCCACACAACAAACCTCCCAGAATAAAGCCGCACCACAGCTGGATGTTCGTGATAAAAATAAAGCTGGCAAACTTCAAAATTTGGAGGGTAATAAAGCTGTCAAAATTCAAAAATTGGATCGGGGTAAATCTGTAACACCCCAATATTTTCATATATATTATATATGTGTCTTTTAGTAATTTTCGTAATTTATTATTTAATTAATAATATATTCTACTCGTAAAGAAATTAAATTACAATTTACAACTCCCTATTTTACTTGAATAATTATAACCTTTATTTTTATTTAATTGTTTTGGTTTGACAATTACATTAGAAAGGTTTATGGCATAATTATTTCGTACGTGGACAACTGTGTATTTTATTTATTTGATTATTTTCGATAATCATGAAATTGATGTGTTAGATACGTCGACTTTATTTTTATACGTGACCTGCAGTGATATTTTTGTCTTACTTGATTTATTTTAGTTGACGAAAATATTAGTTGAATTATTTAATTAAATTATAAATTATAGAAGTTATATCATTTATTAGTTTTATTTTAGACCAAATAAGTATTTAACCAATGAGATAATAGAATTAGTGAAAATCCTTAGTTTTATTTATATATTTTATTTAATTAATTTAGCGTGACAATAATAAGATAATTGTTCCTTTAATTTTAATTATTTGATGAAGTATATTTATATTAATTAATTGTTGGGGTTTTGTTAGTAATTAATTAAAACTCGTAGGAGTATTTTTTTAGAGTGAACAATGACCAAATCAATTTTGGTCAAAATTTAATCATCCACACTATATTTTATTGTTAATAGCATTTAACTATAAAACCGTGTGTTTTCTACTTTACATCCGCTCAAATGTGTAACAAGCAAGAATAAGTGTACATGAATGTCAATTAATTCATAACGGTTGGTCATTGAATGATATTATTCCAATTGAATACATTATTGATGTGTGCAATTAACCTCAATGAGAAAAATTACTATCTTTCTCTAATCAACTTCACGTCTCCATTCGCAACATTATACTTTCTTTATCTCAAATATTTTCAAGCCACTTAAACAACCACCCACATATTACCTCTCTTTCTTGTGGAAGCTCTAAGCTTTTGTTCCTTCATCTTTATGACATTTTTCGAGGGCTATATAGTGTTATGTGGAAGAAAAGCGTCCAAGGTAAGGGCTTTTCCCCATGCTGAATTAGGATAGATATTAAATTAGCAATTTGTAAGATATTGATATGATGTCTGGATGTCTTAAAAGAAAAGGTTGATTTTATTTTCGTCGTAAAGAAATTAACTATAATGCTTTGATTGTTTTTTTTAATACTTCTATCTTAATGAAATTAATTATAGTGGTATATTTTTATTATTATATTTTGATAAATATGTTTGTAGTGAAATTTTTTAGTGTTTACGTGTTTTAGAGTATTTAATTATAAAGTTATAATTTTTATAATGATGTAGTTAGTAATATATTTATTATGATGTATTTGATTTTAAGTGTTGACTTTTGAGTATTCTAAATTTAAAACATGAGTTTTATGAACAATATTTGTGTCTCGATGAAATTGATAAAATTTTTATATTTCTTTAATTTTAATAATATGAGAAAATTGATTATTGAATGCATTAATGAATAGTCTATTTTTAGAATGCTGAAAATTTTATAGTGAAAGGAATGAAATTTGAAATTTATGTTGTTATTGTATTCTTGGTGATATGAGTTTTAATGGTTATCAATAACACGTAGTCAAATCGAATCTTATGGATTATTAAAATGAAAGTGGTGATTTTGAGATATTTGTTCACGTGCATATTTGATGTGTTGAAGTTATTGAGCTATAACTATGAACATCCATGAGAATATAAATTTGATGTCTTATGTGATTAAAAAAATTTAATCTAAAATATTTTATCTTTGTGGTTGCCTAAGTGGCTGGTGATTTGTGTTTTAAATATTGTTATCTTTGTGGTTG
>NC_021161.2:23101313-23110358 GCF_000331145.2 Cicer arietinum
TTAATTTTTCTCCATTGGTATGGTGACTTCTGTGTGGACGCCTGTGTGGCTGGGTATATCCGGATCATATATATTTAGGAGCATGCATAACTTGCATATATTCTATTGTTATTTTTATTTTGATCTAATTATTTGCTCTATGGTTGCTACTTGATTTATTTAGATACATTTTATGACTTTTAATACATATTTGAAAACTATTAAAGAATCAATTTCTTTAAATCTTTTATGACAAAAGGATTTTATATTCATATTTTATGATTGTTAATTTATTATTTGGTTTAATTTTTGTTTTGGGATGAACTGACCCCTAACACCAATATTTAGGTACTAATGATCTCAAAAGTTGTATGAATGATGTTTGATTGGTGCACGCGTGTGGGAAAATGAGACATTTACTTTAAAAATAATATTTTGTATTACTAAAATTTTTATCGTACATTGTAAAGTTATTTACTTTTCATCATTAACTTTTAATAGAAATGTGGAAGTGAGATTTCATTCGCTAGTAAATAATTGAATGTCATTAATTTCAGTCAACCTTGTTTCTTTTGAATTTCACTTAAAGAGAATTTATTTTATTTTAGACCATAAATGAATATCGATCTAACAATTGGAATATTAATTTTGTAAATGAATAAATAAATAATATTTTAGTAAATTACGTTACGTTCTTTTACGGAAAAAAATATATCAAGTTATTTTCTTACGCATATAAATTTATTACATGATGAATTACTCATAAGAAGGAAAAAATTAGTTGTTTCTAAAAGAAAATAAATATTTTTAAGTAATATTTGGATCAAAAATTTGGGGCGTTACAAAATCAGTTGCTGCTCCTAAAATAAGTCATCCACGTCTTGCTCGATTTGGGTCGTGTCTTGACATACAAGCAAAACGAATATGGACAGCAACGATTCACGTATCATAAGCACGGAGAAAGCTATTTTCGGAGATGAGTATGAAGAACTACTTGAAAAAGAGCACATATACGAACTTCTCAACCATAAGGAGCTGAGTGCTACTGTCATCAGCTTATACATTAGGTAAAATACTTTATTTAAGATAAAAATTACTTTTAATTGCATTTATTGGTAATTAATTTAATTTATTGGTAATTAATCTAATTTGACATTTTAATTGAAGGTTTTTGTATGAGAAGTTGGTGTGCACGTGCAAATTGTCAGATAGATTTTCATTCTTGTCTCCGCATAGGCTTTCAATGTTTAAACTCGATCCAGTTAATGTAAAGAAATATGTTGTACATATCCTATTGGAAAATAAAGAGAAGGATAAGTTGTTCCTTGCGCCATATAATTCAGGGTAATTTTATATTCTTTATTTATATCTTTTTTAATTTATGAGATCTTAATTTATTAGTTGTGTAAACAAAATTGCAAACCAAATTTTTGTTGTTGTAGGGCACATTGAGTGCTGTTTGCAATCAATGCGACCTCTGAAGTTATAAACTATTTAGATCCCTTGCGCGACCATTACAACAATCCCTCAAATATAAAGACTATCTTCGACACGTAAGTAATATTCATTTATTTCCTACATATATATATATATATATATATATAATGAGTTTGTTAATGCTATAATAATCACATTTATTTGATAGTGCTTTACAACTTTTCCGATCTCAAAGGGGTGCTACAGTGTCGAAGCAAAAGTCATATAACATCACATGGATTCCATTAAAGGTTTGAAATATATGCCTTTAAAATTTCATTAACAATCAATGCACACATATTTATTGACTTATATGTTTTATTTTATAGTGCCCTCGTCAAACTATAATCCCAAAAACGGTATGGTATTTTCATTATATTTTGATTTTCATATATAAACTATGTATATATTTGATTCTAACTTATTTATGTTCAAATTTTATATCGCACAGTACTTTGACAATTCCAGTCAAACATACTCTGAAAGAGATCTAACTGAAATAAAGGAAGACTGGTGTAAGTATGTGATCGAAATTAATTTTTTTTGATTTGCTGGGATATTGGCATGCTGCAAGGTTGTGAATATGTAAATGTAAAAAATATGTGTTGTGTTGCAAGGTTCTGTTGTAATATGTAAATTTATATAGTTCTGTCTTTTTGTGAATATGTAAATGTTAAAAATACGTAATTGTGCCAAATTATATAGTTCTGGTTCTGTTGTGAATATGTAATGTAAAGTTATATAGTTCTGGTTCTGCATGTTGTGAATATGTAAAGTTATAAAGTTATGTAGTTGTGTTGTTGTGAAAATGATTGATGGTTGAAAACTGAAAGTAAACTGATTGCTAGATGAAAAATGATTACTGGATGAAAACTGATTGTAAACCGCTGGATGAAAATGATTTTGGAAAAAAATTAAAAGACAGTGTTTTTTTTAAAAATGCCATAAAAAACCTGTTTATACAAAACAAGCGTTATTTTAAAAATTCCATTTATAGCATTTTTTAATAAAAATAGAATAAGAATACACCTATTACAGCGCTTTTTTTAAAAAAGCGTTGTAAAACATGCATAAGAATGCACCTACTATAAAAGCGTTGTAAAACGTGCATAAGAATGCACCTATTACAGCGCTTTTTTGAAAAAAACGCTGTAAAACGTGCATAAGAATGAACCTATTAAGCGTTTTTTCAAAAAGCGCTATAAACGTGCATAAGAAAACACTGTAAAATACTATTTTTCGCGTAGTGTGTGAGGTATATAAGTAGTAAACTATAATATTTGATGCAAATAAAAAATAAATTCACGCTACATCGACTGCAATCATTATAGTTGCAAATCAAATCCATAATGGCTGCTACTGCATCTGCAATGAAACAGTCAATTTTTGTCATTCTATAGATTTCAATTAAGCAATGTTTTCCTTAATTTAATTTTCTTTTTGTTGAGCTGAATCATATGTTCAAAGATATTATTCAGAATTTCCTTCAAAAACAATTACAGTTACATTATTCCCATATAGTTTTGGGAGTTACCAATTAATGCAGCAAAGTAGCCTATTTATATACATTATATGTGATAGGCTAGGAATATTTTGGCTGATAGGAAAGAACTATTACCACCCTGAGAATTTGAGATTTCTCTGTTCTCTTCTCTGTTAAGTTTATTAATACGGTAGTTCATTTTGAACCTCGCCTTCAAATTCTTGGATTTCAAGGATCTCAACCCTTCGTTTCATTTTCTTCTTTATCTTTATTGCAATATCTGCTGGTACAAATCTCCCACATACACATACCCTGCGTTGCTGCTTCTCTATCAAATGGGTTTCTATCGCTTAATTTGCAATGAGGAAGGGGCAGTTAGAAACTTACAAATAATTACAACTTTTATTTTTATTTATACACTGAGAAAAAATAATACTGAGGAAGGGGCATTTATAAACTTGTAAGATTTAGTTTGTCTTGAACTATTTCATTCTCTCGATACATAATCATTACACTCTTAAACATATTTGATATATAATGTTTAAGGAAAATACTTTTGTGTCAACACAAAAACATACGATAAATATGTCCGTTGAATTTTCACCGGTGGCAATTCTAGCTATGTGGTTTCAGTGAAAGATTTAAATTTATTTTACTATCTGAGTTTTTATTGGTTAGAAAATCATTCTTGTGTTTTCAACAAAAATTGTCTCACGCCATAAACCTGTGTCTAATATTTAATTAATATACACAGTTAATATAAAAAATATTTTGATCATAAAATATTAGAGATTTTTTAATTAAATCAAAACTGTTTTATATTTATTTAACATAATAAAAATCACTTTTTTATTAAATCCATTATAAAAAATATGATTTTTATGAGAAACTATTCAAAATAGCTTTTTTTTAATTATTTTCAAAAATTATAACAAATAGAAGTGTTCGATTTTTTTTTTTTTTTTGTGATGAAGGGTTTGATTTTACTTTTCAATTATTTTTAAAGTTATATGTACAATTGGTTGTAATTATTAGACATATCGTATAAAAAAATTTGTTCATAGATGAAATGGTAAGAACCGTAAGGTTTTTTATTTGAATTCAGAATATAATATAAAAAAATTTACTGTTTATCAAAGCAAATAATTATTAATTTAAAAAAAACCATTATTAGAACTATAAATTAACCAGTATTAGATCCAAAAGCTTTGCATAATGGTGGTAAGAAAATAATCAATAATATTTATAAAAGAAAAATATTAGAAGTATTTACACAATAAAATTTTATGACACTAAAATACTTCAAATAGTATAATATGTAGAAAGGTTTTTCCTTATTAAGATATGACATATTTTGTATTATTGTGAGTATATAGTATTAAAGATTTGATAAAACTAGAATGATATATGATAAAAAATTACTATCAATTTATATGTTATCAAAATTATTACCAATTAGAAGGATATATGATAAAAATTGCTTCTATTCTCTATAAATTTTTCTACATTTATTTTCTTCAGAACTATTTTTCTATTGGAGTAAAATAAAAGCTTATTAGACATTTGTATGTGAATGTTTTTTTTTTTGTGGGGGCAAGAGCCCCCACACTTATATGCATAGATATGCTTCTGAATTTAGCGACAATTCATTGTAAAAATATTCTACCTTTCATCCTTAGAATTATTCTCCTTAATTTTCTGCAACAAGCATTGCAGTCAACGTTGATCCTCATGATCATGCAACAATACTGCAATTTTAAAAATGGAACCAACATTATAATCTATAATAACCAAAATGAAATACTTGACCTTTTGAGATTGAAATAAGAATAGAACAAAAAACTTGCCTTTTCTGACATGGTGGGGCTGGAATTTACGGAACCCACGATTGGTTTTATTTTGTATAAAAGCCACAAAGAAAAGGACTTTGTGGCGATTTGAGAGTATATATATGAATGATCATCGTCGTGGATCAATATCTATTTATAATTTTATATTATGTTGTAACAAATAATATGTACTAAGTTATCTATATTTTGGAATCTGGTTCTGCTTGTAGTTGGACTAGGCCAATAGGTAGTTGTGTATTGGAAGTTTGATTATCCTATACCTCACCTTAACGCTTCATTTATTTGAAAACAACATAGCCAGGGGAAGCATATCTTCAACCACATGATGTGCATTACCTAAAGCAACACTAAAAAGTTATAAAGCGTTTCTTTTTCTACCGTCCAATTTTATATCATCCCTTAATGTTAATTAGATATAGATAAGTTGACCACAAGTTGTTAATAAATTTCCCAGGTAAAATTCAATCAATTAAAAATGCATAAATTTAACCCTTAGTTCAAATTCTACTTATTTTTCTATTGAACTTCGAACCCATTTAACTTAATAAAAGATTGTTAAAATAAAACAAAAAAGTATACTATATATTTTTAACACTTAATTTATTATTTTTTAAAAATAAGAATGATTTATTATTTAAAGATGACTTAGAACCCTTTTAGCTTAGTAAGTGTGGTCAATGTCCAATTTGTTGATAATGACTGAAGATCATCAAATTGAATAAAAAATAATTACACAAGTGAATTAGATACTATATCATTACATAAATATGAGTTCATTCATTTGTGTATGCATGTTCCCCTTCAAATGTAAGTTTTTTTTAGCCACTTGCACTATCGTTCGTATATGTGTCAATTTCACAAACTCACTATATTGGCTTCAATTTACGTGTTGGAGAGACAAAAAAAATTCATAGTTAAAAAGACTCTAAAAAAGAAAGCCCAAAACTAAAAAACTTATTTTATGGGCTTCCATTTTTTCAAAAAAAAAAAAAACAATATATTTTTGAAAAAAAATTTGAAAATTTTGTTTTTTATTTTTTTATATTTTTCAAAAAAATAAATTATTTTGATCTTTTCTCAAAAATTTTCAATTAAAAAATTTTAATTTTTTTCTCGAATTTTTTTTATTCGAGAAAAAAATATCAATGTTTTTTCCATAAAACAAATTTTTTGATTTTTTTCTCACAATTTTTCAAGGAAATAATTGTTTAAAGAAAAAATCTCAATTAACAAAATATTGGACCTATGAACCCCTCATTTAAGCTCACAAAAATAATGAAATAATGGGTCTGACTTTAAAACATTTATTTCAATAAGGGTTTAGTGGAGGATATTTTAAAGGGTTTTTGTACTTTAGGGCTTTATTGACAGCTCTAATCATGTCATTGGAACACGTTGCATGAACACCGCACAAAAACTTTCAAAAAGTTGAAAATCGTATCCCCCAACTAACTTTATATCCTCCATTTAAAAAATTTAAATTTGAAATGACTTAAATAGCCTTAAGTAAACTGTAAAAACCAAAAAGTGTCATTATAATCCCATAATTTGTATTTTCCAAAAAAGCAAGTTTTGCTCACAATATCTTTACCGGAAATTTCAAGAGGTACCAAATTTTTGGTATTCATTTTTAATATCAGAAATTTCGTTTCTGAAATTTCCTGGAGTTTCACCTAGAAATTTGAAATTTTCGATAGTTGTTTTTCAATACTGAAAATTTCAAATATTATGTTGAAACTCAGAAATTTTAGAAATGAAATTTTTGGTATTGAAAATGACTACTAGAAATTTCAAATTTTCGAGAAGTTCACTGAAAACTTCATTCCTCACTGAAATTTTTGGAATAGTTTTTTTTAATATTTTTTTACACTCTTTTTTTTCAGTGAGGACCAGAGGAGCAAAAAACAGCGTTGAACATTCTCAAGTTCGACCTCCTACTCAATCAAATATGAGAGCTGCCGTTGAAAAACGGAAAAAGAGGAACGAAGAAATGCAACATAAGGATTATAATATTCAGCATGAGTTTGAGCAATATCATGTGTTTGATGATGAACAGGGTCAACAACACCAACATAATGAGCACAACCATCAAGAGCCTGAACAACCAATATTTCTTGGAGGTCCTTACGATATTTCCATCCTTAAGGATTATGAGCACCACATTGAAGTGAAAGTGTGGAATGGACAGGTTAGTAAATAATTTATTTTATTACATATTATATTATAGCATAATATGTATATTTTAATATATTTGTAGTATAGGTTATTACAAAGCTGATTTTAGGAACTCAAACGCATGATATGTATAGTTTAGTTTATACAAAGTTGATTATAGGATAGTTTATATGTATATTTTAATATATTTATTAGTATAGTTCATTAGAGTTTAATGAAATAATTGTATATTTAGATTATAATTTATGGTATGTTATTTTAATTAAACAGGACAGGCGTGCCTTGAAAGTTGTTTCAAATGGAAAAAACAAGACAAGTTCATTGATATCATTTATGTATTACTTGTCTTGCTGAGAGATGGCACGCAGAGACTAGCTCATTTCACTTGCCATTTGATAAAATGACAATTACTTTTGACAATGTTAGGGGTCTTTTGAGCATTCCATGTTATGGTGAGTTTTTCACACCTCTCGCTAATGTGAATGAAGACTTGGCCAGTGTTGTTGTTGTTGAGTTATTGGGAGTTGATCATTATTGGGAGTTGATCATTAGGACCAATAAAGGTGCCTCATATAGTTTTTGACTGGTTGAAAATTGTGTTTTTTAAGCAATTTCGTGAAGAACGATACGACTATGCATGAGGGAATACCTACTTCATTTGGAAGGGTGTACCATACTAGCTAATAAAATTTTTACCCTTGTATCTGCAAAATATTTGTTTCTTTTTCAAGACCTTGATAGTTATGGTAAATGGACATGGGGACCAGCTGCTCTTGTTGTTTTATATGACTATCTTAGAGACAGTACACTGCCTGCAACGAAGCATATTGGAGGATATTTATCTCTATTTTAGGTACTATTATATTATTTTTTATACTTATTATATTGTTATTTGATAAGATACTTATTTAATTATTTGTATTTTTTTTTAATTATTTACATACATGGATTTATGAATATTTCCATGCATTTGTAAACGAGATCTGAATGAGCTTATATCTTCAATGCCACGGATGTTTCGTTGGACTGCAAAACAAACATCTGGGAACGTATTATACTGCAGAGCAAAGTGTGATGCTTTGAGAGATACTGACATTATCTAGACGTCAAATTACGATGAGAACTCTACGACACAATTTCAGTATGTGCCGTTTACAGGGTACACTCGTTGGTGTTCCATTATGGTACCATATTTACCAGAGAGGTGCATACGACAGTTGGGGTATACTTGTAACACCCCGTTTTTCAAAGCGATGGTATATATATTTTTTTTTAAAGTAATTAAAACAAACAAATAATTAAATCAGGAAATGCCTTTGGATAAATAATTGAGTCATTATAATTTACAAGCAGCGGAAAAGTTTCTCCAATTATAAATCCAAACCATTTACACAACAACAAATGGTACATGGAACCCATTCAAATAAGATGTCAAACTGACAATATTAGTATAAGTACAGTTTTCCAAACTAAAAATACTCCAATCCAAAAAGAAGGACACCTAGTCCCTATACATCATCCTAATCTGATCATCCTACCAAAAAGCTATACACCCTGAGTGATCTCCACGCGCCCCGTGAGATCCTCCTAACGTATCTGCAGTCAAGCGTTCCCATCTCCATTCTCGTCCGTAGGGTACGAACTGGTAGGACCGTCCTGACTCTCATTTGAGGGCAAAGCCCAGATTTCCACAATAATTGTAAAGGGTCACCAACCAAAAAATAACAGTTAACACAGAGCAATTAAGTTTTTAAATGCTCAAAACAACTTTTCAACTAAGCATGCACCTTAACAGGATTTTCAATGTGCGAAAAGTTCATACAATACTTTGCCAATTAAAAGTGAAAGTAAAATGAAGTTCTCAATCTCCTAATTAACACATAACAAAACAAGACATGGATAAGTTAATGAGTAATCAATCATCTAACTCAAACTGAGGATTTTCACTGAGCCAATCGATTGGGAAATCGATTGGGGTGAAGGTTTTTAATGAAAACAGAATCCTGGGCTGAATCAATCGATTTGGCAATCGATTGACAGGATGACTAAGCCCCTGACTTAATACCAATCGATTTCCAAATC
>NC_021161.2:23111663-23118460 GCF_000331145.2 Cicer arietinum
AAGAGATTCCCCATTCTTAATATACTTTTGACTTTAAACGATTTTCACACAAAACATTCAGTAAACAAGACATTAAGAGATTCCCCATTCTTAATACTCATTTACTGAAACGATTTTCAAAAACGATAGTTAAGTAACCGAGACATTAAGAGATTCCCCATTCTCAACGCCCAGTTAACTTAAACATTTTCCTCAAACGCACATTAAGTAAACCGAGGTATTAAAAGATTCCCCATTTTTAATACTCGTTTAACTCTAATGGTTTTCAAATTCCACAGAAACAAACTCAAACATACTCTCACATTCAAACCATAATTCACAACAAACACACCAATTAACAAACATCAAGTATGGACACGCCAAATACAACAAACACAATTCAACACAACATGACACCCAAATGCATCAGACTTCATTTACTCATAGTCATACACAATGACTTCAAATTCATTTACCACGAAACATTCATCAATATAAACAAAACCTAACTCTAAGGTTTTACCCGTAACGCATTAGATTCGTTTTTCCCCAAATCGATACATTAAATCCTAACAAATTCCTTCCCACACAACCACAGATAAGTCCCTAATGCAAACTAGAAGTTTGGAAGGAGCCCTTACCTTAACGTTAGCTTCAACGTGGTTTTCCGGTACCGCGAGTAAAGCCAGTAAAAACTTTGCTCGCAACGCCGCCTCCAAATTGGTCCCCTAGCACCGTGGCGTGGTGGTGAGCAACTTTCCCTTCTAACTCTTCGCGAAATAAAGCTTGGATCTAGATGAAACGGGGGGTTTGTGTTTGAATCTCAAATACCGTTTTTCTTCGTTTTCGGATCAAAGAGGAAGAGTGGAGTTGCGAAATCCTTGTTCTAACTCTCACCCAACCTTGGGTTACTAGTTTTGAAGAAAAGAAAGCGACGAAAATGAAAACGGGAGAAGGAGGAAAAATGGGTCACGGTTGATCAGAGGAAGAAGATGGAAAATTCCAATTTTCCTTCCTTTCTTTTTCTTTCCTTTGTTTTTCCTTTCTTCCTTTTTCCTTCTTTCCCTTTTATACTAATTTCTTTTCCTCTTCCTTCCTTCTAGTTTTCCTTTCTTTTTCCCTCCAAGCAAACATATATATATAAAAAATATAACTTAACAAATATCTCAAAATATCTAGATATTTGTTAAATTACCGTTTCACCCGTAACGCATTAGATTCTCCGTAAAGGATTCACCGCACTTAATTCAATTTATTTAACGACGAGAAATTCTAATCGACATCAAAATATCTTTTTGATTATAAAAACTCCAAAATATTATTAACTTTGGCTAAAAAGTCTCCGAGCCAAAATCCAAAATACACCAAAAATACATAAAGGGTACTTTAAAATTATAGGTCTTACAATACTCAACACATCCCTCCTAAACCACTGATTTTCATTGTACGTGATGTTGATGTTGAATGGAGTATTTATAGAACTATGTACGGTCCGTTTGAACTAAAATGCATCTAGTTGCATATCCACACGGGTCTGTTGAGGGCTACATTCAATGGTATTATAGGATATCTCATCCTCGGATGATCCCTAACGTTACTGTCATAATGGACTCTTTTGTATTCATGAACAATATCAGCAAAAGTTTTTTTGGATGCAACCCAAGTCAAATTCTCAGAAAATGGATTGTTGTGTATATGCCCTTTGCGACCCATACTTATCTCAAATGAACCTTTTATCTTAATAATTTGGAACTTCAACATGTCATTCATACCATTTCATGCGTTACAGAAATATCCTTTACTGTGTTGTAAAAGTTTCTTCAATGACCAATGAGTAGATTCAACCCTAATATTCAAACATAAAAAAAGAATTGATATTATTTCAATAAAAATTCTATCATATAAAACAAAATGCAAATTTTTAATGACGTACCTATTAGTCGTAGTATTTTCTAGATGCAATACTCGATTGGTCCATGCTTCAACAAATCTTTCCTTGTGAAGACTCAACCATGTGTCTCTAACATAGTCAAAGAAAATAATATTATCGACACATGCTTGCTCAAATATTTACAAAAGTTCCTCGTACTCCTTCTCTTCAGAACAATAAAAAAATTTCCTCCATAACTCAGGAATTGATTCTTGTATATCTTTCTTTAATATATATTGTTTGCATTTGGCTCCAACAATTTTGTAAATACGAAGTTGACAAAGTAAATTTGATGAAGATGGAAATACAACTTCAATTGCATTTATTAAAGCAAGTTCTTTGTCAGTCATTATCACCTGAGGAAATGATGTGTTTGAAACAAACAACTCTTTTAACTTCTCCAATGCCCAACAAAATTTTTCTTGATGCTGACAATTCATATAAGCAAATGCAACATTGAATGTCAACCCAATTGAAGTTACCCCAACAATTTCAAACAATGGTACCCTATACTTGTTGGTTTTGTACGTGTTATCCATGATCAATACAACAGGAAACATGTTTTGTACGTGTTATCCATGATCAATACCTCAACAAAGCTATGGAATCTGGGTGCGTCCAAAACATGTTCCTCACAATATTGGAGTCTCTACTCCAACAAGCATACTTCTCAGCTTCAAGTAACTTCAACAAATATTGCATATCAGTTCTAGGTCTTTTCAAATTTTTCTTGTATGTGCTTCGTCGCTTATAAATTTAAGAGATATTAGTCACATTCTACTTATCTCGATCTCTCAAAGATGATAAGATGTGTCTTGGTGTAATGTGATACTTTGTCAACTCGTCAACATGTTTCTTATCTTCTTCTTTTAAGCATCCCATAAATGCATTATTCTCAAAAGTAGTCACTAACTCATGGTTGTGAAGTCCACACATTAAACTAATAATCCATCCCTTAACATTTTTCGATGGTCTCGATCTAAGTTTAAACGGAAAATCATACATTTTAGTTGAAGTACCCGAGTTACTTTTATTTGACTTATATTTTGGCCCTCTATCACAACCAAGAATTAATTTTGACTTTCGATCTCTTTCTGGTGTCTACGTTAGAGCAAGTAATGATAACAGCTACTCGATTTTTTCGGCCAACCTCTCTTTTCCATGATATGACAACTTCTTGTGACTCAAAAATTTGATCAGTTGTGAATGCTTAAATCAAATCTATACATAAAGGTTGTGTTTTTTCCATCCATATTTCAAAAAAAAAAAGTTAAAAAAGTCAACAACAAAAAAACACATACTAGATTTTTGAAATTTTCGGTCAAGTAAAAGTAACTTTCAAAAATGTCAAGGCACAAATTTCAGTAGTATAAATACTGTATCAAAAATTTATTTTGGGTTTTTAACAATTTGAGGGGTATATGTTTAATTGGGTGTACGAAATCCAACAGAAAAACTTTCAATACAAGGAGTCAATCACGTCAAACCATTATATTTGATCATGAAGGAGTTTGAGAGATCATCATATTGGATCAAGAACAATAACACAAGTGGTTTGAACACCACATCTTTATCCAACATCTTAAGAATACATTTATGAATCATCTCAATTATATAGTACTCAATATATATTTTTCCATCTATTGTAGAATTACTTTACTCACACTTGATATAACATTAATTTTTATTAACTTTTTTAATTCATCACAAAATATTACATAAGAGAACCAAAACAATTTTTACTATATTATGAGCTTGTTTGATTGTGTTTTTAAAAAATGTATTTTACTTTTATAAAATAATAGAACTAAAAAATCTGCTTTGACAATACTTTTTATATTCAAGTATTTTAAAATTATTTTGATTTTCTGTTTTTAAAAAGAGAAAAATGAAAACTGTTGTTTTTGAAATTCGAAAACCTTTGAAAATAATTTATGCCACCGAAAATATTACTGGGTTGAGTCGCGGACTAGGTCGCTCTCTTTAAGACGTTTCGAGGCACTGCCCAAAATTGTGCAAGGCAGACTATCAACCACGAAGTCCCCAGGATAAAACAGCCCAGATTCACTGTATCGGAGTTCTACTGCACTGTAGAAAACCGTTCTAGAATTACACCCTCAGTATGCCAGTCGATTGACTGACACTCAAATATAGCACGGAGGCTACTCAAGAAAATAAGAAGAAGAAGAAGAATATAAGGGGGAGAAGTGAGAAAAGCCTTAGATACGGAGAGCTTTTGGTGTGCTTTTCCAAGTGAGGTGAGCTCTCTATTTATAGATGAGTTCAGCAACTGGATCTGAGAAAAAAGGGGGGATCCAAGAGCACGAAGTCCATCAGCTGGTCACCAGGAACGTGCCTCAGAAATAGGAAACGTGACTTGACTAGGCTTCTTCATCGGGCAATAGTCAAAACGTGGGAAAGACTCAGCTTTAGGGTTTTGACGTGGCAAGTAACTGAAGCTAAGTCAAATTAGGGTTTTGGCTAAGCAAAGGACAGAAGATTAGTCTGTTTAGGGTTTGAATGAATCAGAACATTGACTTTGACCTTGTGGATGGCAGTTTCGTAACATATCGCAAGCAATTAATTAATTAAATAAATATTTAATTTCCATATGTTAAAAAAAACTTTAATACACCACACCGCACCACGACCCGAACCAGGCCGGGCCGAGCCAGCCTGGCGGGAGGCGGCGGCGCGCGCACGCGTGTGTGCGCGTCTGGTGGTCCGTTTGCTTGCGTTCTCCCTCCTTCACAAAATTGCGGTGCCCCTTGGGGCCCAACCCAATTGTGAAACTAACTCCTTATAAAGGTCATAAATGAGTGTGTTCCCTCCAATGTGGGACTTCTTATTTTTCAATTCACACATTAAAACCATCATCAATGCCAATTATGTTTCATCATTTCCAACAATCCCCCACTTGAATTTAAAAATAGATTCTTGAATAGCGTCAGACGCTTCAATAAGATTGTGCATAAACAAAGGTGTCTTTCGACTTGAACCTTTGCATAGCGAGTAGGATTCAGATTCAACAAGAGTAACCAATAGTTTTGAACTCTATCTCTGACATCAAACCCACACACAACCTTTTCATTAGGTGTATTCTAAAAAGCCCGTGCATTTAGGGCCCTGCACGTGTATCCCAGTCTAGTGAACGCTCTAGGAATTCTGCCTCGAAATTCCATAGGAAGCGGCCCCCACTTCCACATTCACGTAGGTGAGTCTATCAAGAGTACTCCTGTAGCCACTAGGTACCCCACTCCATATAGAGTATAGATCTCATTAAGAGTTTCTATTATCTCATCCTTTTTCGCTTCAGGAATCATGCTTCTCATTTTAAACATAGCATGTTCATCTCATATCACTATGACTTGTTATTACCCATTGAACCTAATTCTTGGGATCTCCAGTCTTTTAGGTCGGGTTACCATCATAAGTGACTCATTTATCTATAGGCATTAGTCTCATCCTTTTGGATGTATTTTGGACTTTCTCTCTAGCTAATCCTTTCATCAGTGCGTACATGATCCACAATAACAGCTCCTTTCGAAAGTAATTCTCTAATAGTGCTGTGCTTACGACATATTTGTCGTCTCTTACCGTTATAATAACGGTTCTCAATTTTTGCAATAGCCGCGGTACTATCGCAGTGGATCAACACAGCTGGTAACGGCTTATCCCACAAAGGGATTTCTGCTAGCAAGCATCTCAACCAGCTTGCTTCTTCACTAGCATTAGCTAGTGCTATCATTTCAGACTCCATGGTGGAATGAGCCAATATTGTCTGTTTCTTCGATTTCCATGATACAGCACCACCGGCTATGCTAAAAGCATAGCCACTGGTAGCCTTGGAGTCATCTGATAGGGTGTTCCAATCAGCATCACTGTATCCTTCAAGGACGGCAGGAAATCTTTGATAGTGTAATCCGAGACTCATGGTCCTTTTAAGGTATCTCATGACTCTATCGATAGCGTGCCAATGCTCCATACTAGGTCTACTAGTAAACCTGCACAACAATCCCACGACATAGGCAATGTCGGGTCTAGTACAATCAGTGGCATACCTGAGGCTGCCAATGATGCTCGCATATTCAGTTTGTCTAACACCTTCACCAGAGTTCTTGAAAAGTTTTACACTGGGATCATATGGTGTGCAAGCAAGTTTACAGTCAAAGTAGTCACATTTCTTTAGGATCTTTTCAATATAGTGAGATTGATCCAAAGAAATTCCCTTTTCTCACCTAGTAATCTTTATTCCGAGGATTACACTTGCTTCTCCGAGGTCTTTCATATCAAAGTTGTTGCTCAGCAATGATTTCACATTATTCACAACATGAATGTTTGAGCCAAATATGAGCAAGTCGTCTACATAGAGACATAATATAGTGCAAATGTTATTTTCAAATTTGTAGTAAATACATTTGTCACTTTCATTTACTTTAAACTCATTCGACACAATCAAGTTGTCAAATTTTTCATGCCATTGCTTAGGAGCTTGTTTAAGACCATACAGAGATTTATCTAACTTGCAGACCTTGTCTTCTTATCCATGAATTACAAAACCTTCAGGTTGCTCCATGTAGATTTCTTCTTCCAGTTCACCGTTTAAAAAGGCTATTTTAACATCCATTCGGTGTATCACCAGGTTATGAATAGCCACAAGTGATATAAGTACCCTAATGGATGTTAGTCTAGTGACTGGTGAGAAAGTGTCGAAGAAATCTATGTTCTCTCTTTGTCTGAAACCTTTGGCTACGAGGCGAGCCTTGTATTTATCAACAGATCCATCGGGTTTCAGTTTCTTTTTCAAGATCCATTTACAACCTATTGGTTTGCAACCAGGAGGCAAGTCTACCAGATGCCAGGTCTTGTTAGATTCTAGAGAATCCAT
>NC_021161.2:23121269-23124790 GCF_000331145.2 Cicer arietinum
GTGGTGGTCCGTTTGCTTGCGTTCTCCCTCCTTCACAAAATTGCGGTGCCCCTTGGGGCCCAACCCAATTGTGAAACTAACTCCTTATAAAGGTCATAAATGAGTGTGTTCCTTCCAATGTGGGACTTCTCATTTTTCAATTCACACATTAAAAGCCATCATCAATGCCAATTATCTTTCATCATTTCCAACAAAAACACCTTTTTTGAGGTTTTGCTTCTCTATTTTGAGTTTAAAAAACACACGAAGAATGGACATATTTCATTAATGGGTATTAATGTAAATATATGAATTTTTTTTTTAATTTTATAATATTATGTTTTTTGTTAAAGTTCAATGGTCCTTGTGTTAGCATGAGCGTGTTATTTTTCATTTATTTTTTTTTTGAGTGGGTGTGTTGAGTGGTATTCATGTTTGAGTGTTTTGAATTTTTTTGGTAAATGTTATTATTAATAATGCTTAAGTGATAAATGTACTTTTTTTTATTAAAAAAAAACACAGCGGTGAAATTCACAGCTACAAATTGTGAAGGATTCTAGTTTCGAACGTGGAACATGTATCTACATATAAAATATTTTTATAACAATCATATGAGTTGTACTTACAGATATTGATAAATTTATCTTTATTAATCATAATATAGTACATTTTAAATATAACAATTGAACTCAAATCTAATAGATACTCAAACAAATATTTATAAAAATAAAAGTCAAAATATACACTATGAATTAAACACAAATACAAATAACTACCTCTAAAATTGAGTGAGCATTTTAGTATCCACCTATACCATATAAATTAATTTTATATAAAAATTAATTAATTTATAAGCTATGAAGATATGAAATATTTTTATAAGAATGTCTACATATTTATCACAAATATAAATATCATTACTATAAATATATTTAAAATAGTCTAAATATCTCTTCTATACAAAAAATAAAATTTTATGAAATTCAGTGAATTAAATATATTATTTAAAACTCTAAATAAAACAAAATCAATTTAAATGAATGATTTTGATATAAAAATAACGGTTCTAAAACATTTATCTATGAATGAAAAAGAGAGGTGTAAGACCTTTGTAAAAAAAAAATCAATTACAAAAATTTCTTTGTTTAAAATATATCAATTTACACACACACACATATATATATATATATATATAATAAAAGAAATTCAAAAATTAGATTACTAAACAATTTTTTCATAAATCTGTTTTGAAAAATTAAATCACCAAACACAATTTTTTGTTATCCTCTTCTTAAAAGTAGTTTTAAAAAACTGATTTACAAAACAAATTTTAAAAACTAAAATGAAAAATTGATTCAAACAAGCCCTATGTATTTTAGTAATTTTTGTACGTCTAAATACATGTTCTATGTGAATTTGGAAACTATTTAAAGATGTGACCACTTGTGACACCATATATCCAAATAATAATTATAACATCGAAAATGCAGAAAATTTGTAGAAGACATCATTTAATATAATTTGTTTTATGAAAACAAATTTAGAGTGAGATAACGAAAACAAATTCATTGTATAATACAATTTTAAATTTATAATATAATATTTTTAGAAATAATTCTGATCTCCATAATTAAATGCTTAAAACTTATTATAAACTATAATTAAAAGACATAGCTGTAGACAAAAGAAAAAGACTTATATTCTCGAATTCTTAATTTCTTATCGTTATAATTTCAATTAGCCCATAACATCTTTACATCCTCTCAACTATAAGTATTTCCCCGTTACAAAGTAAAGTCTACCAAATAAAATTAATTGATATTTATAAAATAATTGACGTTACATGCAAATTTAAATAAAAATTTAATTCAGTTACATATTATGAATAAAAAATAAATAATGCATCAGTTACATAAGTTACAATAACAAAAATGAATAGCAATAATAACAATCTAAATAATAATTCTCAGTTGTATTAAGTAACTTTTATATAATATTTGACGTTACAATATAATTTAAATAAAAATGTCTTACAATCTAAATTAAAATAAAAATGTCTTTCGATTATATATTATTAAAATTGAAAATTAATTTTGTATCGATTAAAAGAGTTACAAAATCGATAATAGGTATACATGCTAATAACTGTCAAACGTTTCCACTTTGCGCTATTATATAAAAAATCAAAACATACAACATTATAGTTATTATTATTAATAAGATCTGAAATAATTTTAGTTATTATAGATATTTAGAGACTGAAATAATTTTAGCGACAAAAAATTTAGTCGCTAACTATCACTAATAAAAAATTCGCCTTTCACACTACACTAAAATTTTGAAAATTGAAACTAAATATTATTTTGCCACTAAATCAGCCCTAATCAAATTTAGGGACTGAAATAACAACTAACTCTTAGCGACCAAATGAAATTTTGAACCTTGAAAATAAATATTATTTCGTCACTAAATCGATAACTAACAAAATTTAGAGACTGAAATAGCAACTAAATTTTAGCGACAAAATTTCAATTGCTAACTATTTTATAATTACATAATTTAGTTTTCTTACCAACACACGATAAGCTTTCTTTCTCAAAGAAATCCTAAAATCTGTTTTATTTCTCAATAGATAAATGTAACACCCTGATTTTTAACGGCGTGAGTGTATTTTTTTTAAAAAAAAACAAAGAAATACTTTTGGATAAATATTTTAGTCGTAACACAACGAAAAAGTCAACAAATATTTACAAGCAGCGGAATAGTTTTTGAAATACGAATCAAAAGTATTTACACATCAAAAGTGGTACATGAAACCCATCGAAAATAAAATGTCAAGCTGACAATATTGGTGTAGGTACAGTCTTCCAAATTAAAATGAACTCATCCCAAAAGAAAGACTTCTAGTCCCTATGCAACCACCTAATCTGATCATGCTACAAAACTACACCACCCTGGTGATCTCCACGCGCCCCGCAAGATCCTCCTGACACAACTTTGGTCAAGTATGACTAACTACTTTCCCATCTCCAGGGTACTAACCGGTAGGATGATCCTGGTTCTTATCTGAGGGCAAAGCCCAGATTTCCACAATAATTGTAAAGGTCACCAACCAAAATTAACAAACATCACATAACAAAATTCTTATATTTTCAAATGCTCAAAAGAACCTTTCCTCTTAGCATACTCCTCGAAAGGGTTTTCATATGTCCAAAAATGCATAAACAATGTTGAAAAATGAAGTTTTGACAAACTGCATTGTCGTAGCCGAATACAATTGAGAAAAGGCAGATTTTCAATTCTAAAATGGCTATGAATCAATCAACACTTCAAACATTAATGTTATCAACTATGAACACATAATTAACACCAAATTAATCTCCACAAATTCACACCTCAATCACACATCGAATATTCATTAAATCAATTATGAACACATAAATACATCAAAGCTTGATCAACCTAACTTCAAACCTCAAAGTAATTACGACAAATCACAACAACAACCGAATATGTATATACAATTATCAAAGTATAACAAA
>NC_021161.2:23134984-23135838 GCF_000331145.2 Cicer arietinum
TCGCCTCCAAATTGGTCCCCTAGCACCGTGGCGTGGTAGTGAGCAACTTTCCCTTCTAACTCTTCGCGAAATGAAGCTTGGATCTAGAAGAAACGGAGGGGTTTGTGTTTGGATCTCAAATACCGTTTTTCTTTGTTTTCGAATCAAAGAGGAAGAGTGGAGTTGCGAAATCCTTGTTCTAACTCTCACCCAACCTTGGGTTACTAGTTTTGAAGAAAAGAAAGCGACGAAAATGAAAACGGGAGAAAGGAGGGAAATTGGCCGCGGGATTGGCGATTTTCTTTCCTTTCTTTTTCTTTCCTTAGTTTTTCCTTTCTTCCTTTTTCATTCCTTCCTTTTATACTATTTTCTTTTCCTTTTCCTTCCCTCTAGTTTTCCTTTCTTTTTCCCTCCAAACAAACATATATAGATAATAAATATAACTTAACAAATATCTCAAAATATCCAGATATTTGTTAAATTACCGTTTCACCCGAACGTATTAAATTATCCGCAAGGGATTCATCGCAGTTAATTTCAATTTAATTATCGACGAGAAATTCTAATTGGCATCAAAATATCTTTTTGATTATATAACTTTGGCTTAAAAGCCTCCGAGCCAAAATCCAAAATACACCAAAAATACATAAATGGTACTTTAAAATTATGGGTCTTACAACTAGCGTGCAATCTCTCACAGACCAGCACGACATACAAGAGTGCAGTCGCTCACAGACCAACACAATTTTTTAGAGTGCAATCGCTCACAGATCAGCACATTTTAGAGTGCAATCTCTCACAGATCAGCATGGCGCGACAATCCCCGCAAGGATAAGATGAACCAACAATTCACATGGCATCATCCCGTGGCCCAT
>NC_021161.2:23136338-23136583 GCF_000331145.2 Cicer arietinum
TAAAATTTAAGTTCGTGATGTCGCGTCGAAAACTAGCTCACTAGCACCGCAGCGTGGCAATGAGCAATTTTCTCTTCTGTCACTTCTCGAAACGAAGCTTAGATCTAAGAGAGAAGTGAAGGTTTTTGTGTGTTGTGGGTTTTGAAAATAAAGAAAATTTGGAAAACAGAGAAGGAGAAAGAAGATGGAAGGCATACGGGAAAGCTACCGGGAAAAATGTTATTTTCCTTTCTTTGCCTTTTATA
>NC_021161.2:23137591-23139595 GCF_000331145.2 Cicer arietinum
TATATATATGTTAAAATAATAATAATAATAAATATCTAAATAAATATCTACATATTTTTATAAAAATCATCATTACACTTGTCACCTCACGTCACATCACAAACCACTTTTTCAGAAAAATATCTACTCTCGCCGTTATTCAATGGACAGATGAATTTTTCTAAAAAATGTTACATCTCAGAAAAAAATTTCTTCGACAAAATATTCACCGTAATTAAATAAAATTATTCATCGACGAATAATTTTAATCGGGTCTCTAAAAAGATATTTTTGGCATTTAACTAACAAAATGCCATAAAATTGGCTAAAAAGCCTCAGAAATTCAACACAAAATTCTCCAAAATACATAAATTAGAATTTAAAATTAAGGGTCTTACATTACTACCCTCCAAAAATAAGTTTCGTCCTTAAACTTAAAGTACGAGTAACAATCCACACTAGGTTTGTACTCAAATTCAATTTACAAGTCACAACTTGTTTCACCGGGCCCACTCGAAGAAAGTGTTGCCTACCCCTTTTCATAGGGTGCTTAATAACTCTACACACTACCATAGTTGGTAAGACTCGCTCATTCCATTCAACATGATTTTGTTACTATCAACAAGAGATTAAGGATGATCAGTTCCTCAATTTGTCAATAAGCAGCCGAAAACCATGATGGTGGCTTAAACTATCTTAACCGAACTGTAATAACGCTCTTTGCGACTGACACTTATGGTTATTCTAATGCACAAGCGGTCAAACAATCTTCTCAAGCTCCACTGAGTTTTTCCTTATTTTCCTATAACTTTGATCCTATCGACGAAGTACAATCGCCCATAGCTATGTCACATAGCCTCATATACATCCACTTGGTACGAATCACCCAATCATTACCGCCGAGAACTCCTAAATATCTCCATGGTCCACAAATCCTCGATTTCTCTTTTGTCGCACAATTACGCCAAACCACTATGTTCTTATCCGTATGTTGTTCTAATTATAACTAATATTTTCATCCCCACATCTACTTGGTGATCTAAGCTTCCTCAAATTTTTCCGATAACATACCAAAACTATACTACTCATGATACACAAACTTCCTTCCAGTTTAGTACTTCATTTCAAGAGTCACGTCTCCAACAAAAATCCAACTTGAATTTCATTCACTGATTAAGACCTACATTTGTCTCATGCCTAACACCTTAAATTCACGCTTCACTAGTCAATCAATTTTTTTTTTTACATACTTCGCAGTTATGCACAAACTGGAAAATAATTCTCCTACATCTATTGCCAACATTCATTTTGATACTTCTTAATTTCGTCGTGTCCTTTGTTTGTTGCTTGATGATTATCCTTTCACTATGACAGGTCAAACGCATTGTATTCACTCCATCACTTTTCCATTTATACAAACCTTAAATTCCTGCCTCGAACCATGATGCATCTTCATTATAGTGATTTCAACAAATCAAGCATTACTAATTCCCACCAAACTTTTCCAATTCATGCTCAATTCTTCCCTATCAACCAAACATTAAACTCTGTTGTTTGGCGACCACAATAACAACCCCCATGACATGCACTCAATTAGTGCATTTGTCTCATTCGCATACCCTTATAATAACAATATCTAAATTATGAGTGAGATAATTCCTTTTCATAAATCCTTAATTGCCATAAGCTACATCTCCATGTGTTGTTCTGACAAGTTTTCTTGCCACGTTTTCCAAAATTTGGTTCACTTGTTGGATTTTTATTCGTTCCCAACCTTCACTAAGGTACAAGCTGAAAGAATTCTAACAATCAAACGTCCTAAAGAACTATTTCCCAAATGTTCCCAATAAGCATCTCCTAAGGAATAATTATCTATAAACCTCATCCTCATAACTTTGCAGTAAAATATCTCAAAGACCCGCATATTTTTCATCGTCCATCTAGTCACTAAAACACTCATTTTAAATCTTAACGTTTGACTACCCAAGACCAATATCTAACCCATAAATCATTTGTTACATTTCT
>NC_021161.2:23140315-23143054 GCF_000331145.2 Cicer arietinum
CCAAGGTAGTATTCACCCCTAATGTGCGGTGCCCCTTGACTTTAATACAAGCCTCTTCCTGGACATCTAAGCACCAAATACTATTCCAAAAGGAAGCCTCGTCTTCTCAACCATTTCATGATGTTCACTTCTCTTTGACAATTATCAAACTTCATCTAGTCTCGTCCTGAAATCTACCTGGAAAACATCTAATACTTTTCTTAACAAAAGTCCTCCACTTAGATCTTTAGTTGAAATCTATTATTAGTCTAATGTTAATCCATCCATACATATCATCTTCGAGTTAACACCAACACATAGCTTATGTGTCCTTGGAACCACTTCATAATTTTCATATCGTCATGATCCTCTACAACTCTGCCTGACAATCCGTAAACTCGAAGATCTTTTCCACTTTGTGAATCCACTGATCAGCGTTTTCTGAGTTCTCATCACCCTTGAACTTTGGAGGATGGTAACGGCGAAAATCTTCTAATCCCCTTGACGCAACAACACATATCTCTATTTCCCTCTTCTCCAGATCTCGCAGAGTCTATGCAGTAGTCTGTGCAGCAACAGAAGCAACCATGTTATTCATAGCTTCGCCATTTGATCATCCCCATTGTCGTTGACTCTTACTGTGTCATCCCTTCTTGGATGCATTGTTTCCCCAAAACCAACATCAAGAAGAAATCTCAACACCCATTAGAATAATTCCAAAAATAAATTTCGACTACATCAATACACAACAAATACACCAGACCTGACAACTCAGACAACTTAACCCGACGCATGATCAGATAACAACTCCCAACCTACAAGTTGACCTACAATCTAAAACCAAAACTCCACAATCCCAAAGAAATCCAAACCAAAGCTCTGATACCACAATGTAACACCCCGATTTTTAACAGCGTGAGTGTATTTTTTTTTTAAAAAAAAACAAAGCAATACTTTTGGATAAATATTTTAGTCGTAACACAACGAAAAAGTCAACAAATATTTACAAGCAGCGGAATAGTTTTTGAAATACGAATCAAAAGTATTTACACATCAAAAGTGGTACATGAAACCCATCGAAAATAAAATGTCAAGCTGACAATATTGGTGTAGGTACAGTCTTCCAAATTAAAATGAACTCATCCCAAAAGAAAGACTTCTAGTCCCTATGCAACCACCTAATCTGATCATGCTACAAAACTACACCACCCTGGTGATCTCCACGCGCCCCGCAAGATCCTCCTGAAACAACTTTGGTTAAGTATGACTAACTACTTTCCCATCTCCAGGGTACTAACCGGTAGGATGATCCTGGTTCTTATCTGAGGGCAAAGCCCAGATTTCCACAATAATTGTAAAGGTCACCAACCGAAATTAACAAACATCACATAACAAAATTCTTATATTTTCAAATGCTCAAAAGAACCTTTCGTCTTAGCATACTCCTCGAAAGGGTTTTCATATGTCCAAAAATGCATAAACAATGTTGAAAAATGAAGTTTTGACAAACTGCATTGTCGTAGTCGAATACAATTGAGAAAAGGCAGATTTTCAATTCTAAAATGGCTCTGGATCAATCAACACTTCAAACATTAATGTTATCAACTATGAACACATAATCAACACCAAATTAATCTCCACAAATTCACACCTCAATCACACATCGAATATTCATTAAATCAATTATGAACACATAAATACATCAAAGCTTGATCAACCTAACTTCACACCTCAAAGTAATTACGACAAATCACAACAACAACCGATTATGTATATACAATTATCAAAGTATAACAAATATGACTCGCGTGCCAAACACCCTAATGCAATGCGTATATGCCAAAATGCAACATTTCAGAATTCCAAACCAAAACCCTCCTCGAGGGGCGTAAATCATAACTGTACAGCCTCTCACAGACCAGTACTAATTACCAGTACAATTTTCTAGAGTGCAATCGCTCACAGATCAGCACATTCTAGAGTGCAATCTCTCACAGATCAGCACGACGCGACAATCCCCGCAAGGATAAGATGAACCAACAATTCACATGGTATCATCCCGTGGCCCATCACGGTCACCACTATCACCATGGCCCCATCACGGTCACCATGTACTATGAAATGCATGAGCATACTCTGACTCTTTTCACCACAATCATTAAGTAAATGCAGTTATTAAAAGATTCCCCATTTTTAATACTCATTTAACACTAATGATTTTTCAAACACCACACAGAGCATACTCAAACATATTTATTCACACCAATTTAAATTTCCACAACCACACATAAATCACATCTCCAAATTTCATCCACACCTAAATTGAATTAAATTCATTTTCCACCAAGTCACACATAAATTTCATCTCAAAAATTCATAATATTAATTATGAACACATCAATTTCACCTAACATAAATCACCAAAATTTCCAAACATTAATCACCATATTCAATCTCTAAAATTTTCAAACATAAATCACCACAACAACATTAACATATCAGAGTTCTCTCCGCTGCTAACTCAGTGCCAATAGTCTCGATTCCTTTTCGAGACTCAAGGAGCTAACTACATAAACATGAATATTTATAACAACTTGTTCACAATAAAACTAATCCAAACACAACAAAATTTCCAAAATTAAATCTTTCTCACACACCAAAGTTTTAAAACCAAATAATCTATATTATTTACTTAAAACTAAATAAAACAAATATCGTCAAAATTTCCCATACACACACTCGACTATTAAAGCACCAAAA
>NC_021161.2:23143545-23152400 GCF_000331145.2 Cicer arietinum
GTATTAAAGAGAGAAAAGAATCAAGGAGAAGGGGAGGAAAAAAAAACAATAAAAAAAAATGGGGGGAGGGGAAGTGTTCTGTCGAGGAAGAGGAGAGAGAAAAGGAAGGAAAAATGAATTAGAAAATGAGGTGGAAAGAAAGAAAAAGAAAGGAAATGTGGTTTTATTTATTATATATATATATATATATATATATATATATGTTAAAATAATAATAATATATAATAATAATAAATATCTAAACAAATATCTATATATTTTTATAAAAATCATCATTACACTTGTCACCTCACGTCACATCACAAACCACTTTTTCAGAAAAATATCTACTCTCGCCGTAATTCAATGGGCAGATGAATTTTTCTGAAAAATGCTACATCTCAGAAAAAAAATTTATTCGACAAAATATTCACCGTAATTAAATAAAATTAGTCATCGACGAATAATTTTAATCGGGTCTCTAAAAAGATATTTTTGGCATTTAACTTACAAAATGCCATAAAATTGGCTAAAAAGCCTCAGAAATTCAACACAAAATTCTCCAAAATACATAAATTAGAATTTAAAATTAAGGGTCTTACAATAATACTCACCATTTCCTTCTACACCCATAAATTCAACCTCAACACCATCAATTTTTCTCACCACCACAAACAATCAGTTCCTGTTTCTTTCTCAACCCTCCACAAACCTAGTTTGGATTTCATCTATTGCTAACCATCCTATCACTGTCATTCATCACGAAATCATCCTCTGTTGCTATCCCAAACTCACCGCCATTTCATCACAAAACCATCATATGTTGCTAACCCCAACTTGTTCAGATTTCTTCTATAGCAACGTGAAGACCTCATTGTTTGTCGACTATGGTGAACCTAAGGTAAATAATTTTTTTTCTAATTTTTTTTATTATGCTTCATTATTTGTGTTTTTTGTTGTGACCTAATCATGTTGAACTTAACTAAAGGGGTAAAGTAATTATGTAAATGATTCAATTAAGAATGTTTATATGTTGGTTAATTTCAGGACTTGAGATATTAATTTTTCCATGTATTTTTTAGTTACCAAAGACATGTTATTGTTATAGTTTCGTAATCATTTTTTTGACTGTATATGCATTATTCTCCATTGTTTGATTTTAATGCATATTGATAGGTCAATCATTAATCAATTTATCTTCTTATTGATTTTTTTTTGTAGGGTTTTAAAATAGACTATCCAATACTTTTCTAATTTTGACATTTTCATCCAAAGGTTTGTTGAAACTCTATTATTTTCTTCCTTTACCAAAAAATAATAGTTTGAAGGAATGAATTTATATCGAGGAGGGAGTTGGTTGGCTTAGTGTGCTTGGTTGAGCATTTATTAGATGAACTTGATTTTGTACTATGGATTTTATTAAAATTAATTTGAAGTGAAGTGATTTATATTTAAATATTTTTTTATTTAAAGCAAGTTTAATGTAAAACTTAGTGTAGATTTATAACCTAATGCAAAAGTAGAGTTTGGAAGCAAAATTAATTTTTCATATAATAACCAAACACAAACTTTTGCTAAAATCACATTTGACACAAGTCAAAATGAATTCTAATACTTCTGTGTATCTGTGTAATTCAAATGTGCTTTTGAGGACTCCTCAAATTTTATTTCTCTAATTGATGCTGGATATTAAAATTAGTAGAGATACACAATTTCTAGGGCATGGTTATTCTCCTTGATTTGGATATCTGAGATGATAACTGTCATTTGTTGAATTAAACCTGATGAAAACTTTCAAACTTATTGTTATGATAGATGTGTATTTGAATGACAGTAATCTAGCCTTAGCGCAAATGACGATGGGTCTCTACTATTTTTCTTGCAACACATATTTCTTTTTTTTTTTTTTCCTTTTATTAGGTTTTCCTAGAAGGTTTAGATAATTCAAGACAATTATATCGTTGTAAGATTGAATAAATTAACACTTTTTACAATACAAACCAAGGATACATTTATATTCTGACAATTTAGAAATTGTTTAGCGCTTGAACTACATACAACTTAGCTTACTCAGCACAAGTCTAGTATAACAAACTTCGTTACCATACAAGTAATTACTCTAGTGAGGATTCTAAAATTTTGAGTATTTCTATTTTATTTTTACAAAAAGAGTTTAAACCAGTTTTACCTCTACTATTAAAACCAGTGGCAGATTTGTAGTTAACATTGCAGTGTCTCGGATATGTATCTTGAGGAAATTGTTGTGTCGAGGTAACTGAGCAATAATCAATTTATCTTCTTATTGATTTTTTTTTTTGCAGGGTTTTAAGCTAGGACTATCCAACATTTTTCAGGTTTTGACATTTTCATCCAAAGGTTTGTTGAAGCTCTATTATTTTCTACCCTTACCAAAAAATAATAGTTTGAAGGAATTAATTTATATTGAGGAGGGGTTTGGTTGGCTTAGTGTGCTTGGTTGAATATTTGATAATTGTAGTTTGATGAACTTGATTTTGTGCTATGGAATTGATTAAAATTGATTTGAAGTTAAACGATTTATGTTTAAATGTTTTTGTCTTAAAGCAAGTCTAATGTAATACTTAGTGTGAATTTATGACCTAATGAAAAAGTTAATGTTTTATCACTTATGATCAAAATCTATAACACCAAGAATGTATACACACAATGAAGAACTATTCAAATATTATCTGGTAGGACGCTCTCGGTCTTCAAATTCTTCCTCAAACCCTTCCATTATCTTTTAGTTTAATTTTTTAGGTGCATAACTATATAAGGTAAAATAGCAAGATAGAGATACTTATTTAAGAGAAGAGACACGTTTGCATTAATTTAATATTTGTTTATTTGTTTTTCTTTTTAATTGTTGGTATACAACATATTGGAGAATTTCGACTGTATAATATATGTCTTAGGATTTGTGGTGTTTCTATCTAGCTAGTTATTATGAAATTTCTATACAAAATAGCAAATTAACAAGAGTAATACGTGTTCAATGTAGTATAAAGTTATGAGAGTCTTTTATATGGTAGATTGGTATTTTGTATTATATTTTTTTAACTATGGACTAAAGTCCTAATATTTCAGATTCCAACATATCATCACTAAAACTGTTAAATCCTAACAATATCAATATGATTAATTGAGCCGAGTCTTACTGACTTTTTCTTTTCTCATTTACTGAACTGGAGTAGACTATAGTGGAAAGCACACCTTTCTTGTATTCAAAAAAAAAAAAAAAACTGGGAACTATAGTTTCAACACCTTTCTTTCCTATTTTTTTTTTTGTATGATATTGTCATCTTAATGCATCGTTGTTTTGTTTTCCGTTTAGATATGACAATGTTTGATTTAACATTTTTGTGTGTTGAGGTAACTGAGCAATGAGGTTAACTCTCTTAGTTTTCTTTGACTTTTGATCCATCTTGTAAGGAGCTTGCCCCAATTTAGTCACAATTTCATTATCTTTTCTAGTGCGGCGGTAAGTTCTTTGGAAATTTACGTACACTTGATGATAGTTTCACTTGGTTATTAGAAAAGGCCATCTGAACTATTGATAGCCAAAAAAAAAAACTTAGCGTTCATAAGCTGAAATTCCTCTTTTTGCAAGTTTATTATTCTTAATAATAGTCCAATTTATCAACTTTTCCTCTTTTTGCAAGGTTATTATCCTCTTTTTTTTTTAGTCTTAATAATAGTCCTAATTTATCAACAGTTTCTTGTGCAAAACTATATTCCAAGACCTGGTTTATCATACTTATGGTTCTCAATTGTAGTCTACAGTCACATATATGGCTACAATATAACAACTTTAGAGGTCTATGCAACGCCATCTTAACCACAATTGCAGCCACATCATCCATATTTGTCTGTAGTATAAAGATTTGTGGCATAATCGCAACCACGACCACAATCTTAAATCAGAACCATAGTATCTCGCATCATTAGCTGATATATATCCCATATGCTTTAACCATATATTTTTCCATTCTATTAATTAAACACATTAATAGTATTCACTATTAAAGCAAATACATCTTTAACTTTGTTAACTATAAATCATTTTGCAGGTATCCATATATAGCAATTGTATTGAATTTCAGCCAAAATGTGGGCACTTTATTGTCTTGTGCAGTTCTATAATGTTACTCACGAGAGACTTCAACCAATAAAGCTACTTGCAATGTTCATCAGTTTTAAGACTATAGTGTTTGCTACTTGGTGGAAGGGTGTAGACATTGTGCTATTGTGTACATTTCAAGTGTTACCCAATGAATGAAAATTGCAAACTGGCCTACACAAGATTTCTTAATATGTTTGGAGGAATTTCCTACTACTCAACACTTTAGACAATTTTTTAATTTAAGTCCAGTTATGCTGTTAATTCTTGTTGTTTACTTCTGCTATAAGCTGTTTATTCATTTGTTTAATTTCAGTTTTTGGCTTCTTACTCAATTTGTTTACCTCTGTAAATTTCATACTGTTAATTTCTATGTTTTTTGGCTTACTCAATCTACTTACTTCTTCCGCTAATTTCTAATTTTATATTTTTTTTGATTATGCTTCATTCTATATAGGCATTTTGTAATTCGGGAATAGCATAGAGGCTGAACAATTTCCATGTTCAAGATATTAGGCTTAGTATTCGAATTTGGAAAGGTAAGTTTTTGATTATGCTTCATTCTGTAAAGGCATTCGAAAACAAATAATTAATTATCTCATATCAAACTTCATTTTGTATAGGCATTCTGCAATGAATCATTATGTAATATGAGGAACAACATGTTAAACTGCACACTATCTATGAAAGTACAAGTGTATACATGTGCTTTGGAAGGTTGACGGTTAATTACTCAAATGGTTTATTTTATTTTTCTTCTTGGTAGATGTTTTATTTTAAAAATTATAAATTATAATGTGTAGCCTTTGCTTAATGATATTACATAATATGGATATTCGCCAATGTCTTAGTTGGATGTATAATAGGCTAAATCATAGTCGAAAGAGGTATATTGATGCATTTCTAAAAGGGTTAAATGAATTTGTGTCATTTGCAATCCAACAACCAAACATATCAACTAGAGAAATTAGATGTCCTTGTTCTGTTTGCAAAAACATTAATTTCTTAGACTTTGAAGTGGCTAAGGTCCATATTTTAAGGAAGGGGTTTAAACCTGACTATTGGTATTGGACATGTCATGGAGAAAGTGATCGATAGTTGCATGTAGAAATTAAAAGGAAAAAATATGCACAAGAGCAACCTAACAATCATTTTATTAGATTTGACAACTTGATTTATGATGCTATTGGACCACAGTATCAAATCCATTGTGATGAAGAATTAGAGAAGACTCCAAATATAGATGATCAAAAGCTTTATGATTTATTAAATGCAGTTCAAAAGCCATTGTAGTCGGGATGCAAAGATCACATTGAATTATCTTTTGTTGTTAGATTGTTGGCAATTAAATTAGAAGGAAATATTTATCAACGATCTTTTAATCAAATAGTGGCACTTATGAAGGAGACACATCCTCCAAATAATCTCGTTCTTAAAGATTATTATAGGACCAAGAAAATAGTTTCAAAACTTGGTCTCACTGCGGAAAAAATATATTTTTGCATAAATGGATGTATGTTATTCTACACTGATAAATGTAAACAATTAAAAGAATGCAAGTATTGTAATGCATCTCGTTATGAGACAAAAAAAAGATTGGTAGGGATAAATTCAAAGAAATACCTATGAAGAGAATGCATTATTTATCGCTAATTCCCAAACCTAAGAGATTATATACTTCGATGAGCTCATTCCACATATTAGATGACATTATGAAAATAGACGAGAGAGTGATGTGTCATCCATCAGATGAAGAGACTTGGAAACACTTAGATCAAATTTATCCTGACTTTGCTATTGAATTGATGAATATAAAGTTAGGATTGTGTACCGATGGTTTTACACCATTTAATCATACTACCTCACCTTATTCATGTTCGCCAATAATTTTCACTCCTTAAAATCTTCTTCCAGAACTATGCATGAAAAATCCATACATGTTTGTCACTTTGATTATTCTTGGACCACATAATTCAAAGAGCAAGATAGATGTGTATTTGCAACCTTTGGTAGATGAGCTCAAATTTTGATGGAATGAAGGAGTGCTTACATATGATATTTAAAAAAAAAATGAATTTTATAATGAAAGCTACATTAATATGGAATATTAATGATTTTCCTGTATATGCAATGTTTTCTAGTTGGAGTACAATGGAGAAATTAGCATGTCCATATTGCATGAGTCAATCCAATGCCTTTTTCTTGAAACATGGTGGTAAGTGTTCTTGGTTTGATTCTCATCGTCAATTTTTGCCTATGGATCACGTATTTCAAAGAAATAAGGATGCATTTTACAAGAATCGAATAGAAAAGTCTTATCCTCCAAAACGGTTAACTGGGGATGATGTGAGGGAAGAAGTTTTTTATCTCCCTTAAATAACCAAGGTTGATCCTTGTATATGTGATGGTCCATTAGCATCATAAACCATGCTCTCAAATCTATTAAAATGATTGTTATGTCGCTCTTGTGCATTTTTCTTTTAATTTCTACATGCAACTCTAGATCACTCTCTCGATGAGATCTCCAATACCAATAGTCAGGTTTAAACCATTTCCTTAAAATATGAACCTTAACCACTTCAAAGTCTAAGAAATCAATATTTTTGCAAACAGAACAAGGACATCTAATTTCTCTATTTGATATGTCTGGTTGTTGGATTGCAAATGAAACAAATTCATTTAACCATTTTAGAAATGCATCAGTATACCCCCTTTTGACTAGGATTTAGCCTATTATGCATCCAACTACGATGTTGGAGGATATCCATATATTGTAAAATCATTAAGCAAAGACTATACATTATCATTAACAATTTTTAAAATTAAACATCTACCAAGAAGAAAATTAAAATAAACTATTTGAGTAATTAACCATCATATTTCCTAAACTCATGTATACACTTGTACTTTCATAGATAGTATGCAGTTTAACATGTTGTTCAAGAATTACAGAATGATTCATTGCAGAATGTCTATACATAATGAAGTTTGATATGAGATAATTAATGATTCGTTGTCGAATACCTATTTGAAATGAAGCATAGTTAAAAAATTACATTTCCAAAAATCGAATACTCAGCCTTATATCTTGTACAGGAAAATTTCGCAGCCTCCTTGCTATTCCAGAATTACATAATGCCTATATAGAATGAAGCATAATAAAAATAATAGAAAGTTTGAAATTAACAGCAGAAGTAAACTAATTGAGTAAGAAGCCAAAAACTTTGAAATTAATAGCATGAAGTTTACAGAGGTAAATAGATTGAGTAGGAAGCCAAAAACTGAAATTAAATGAATGAACGAATAACTTATAGCAGAGGTAAACAACATGAATTAACAGTAGAGGTAAACCGCAAAATTAACAATAGGAATTAATGTAACACCCCGTTTTTCTAAGCGAGGGTGTATTTTTTTTTTTTAAAGAAATTAAAATAAAACAGAGAGATAAATGAGGTAATGCCTTTGGATAAATAATTGAGTCATTATAATTTATAAACAGCGGAAAAGTTTCTCAAAACATGAATCCAAAGTATTTACACAACAACAAATGATACATGGAACCCATTCAAATAAGACGTCATACTGACAATATTAGTAAAGGTACAGTTTTCCAGTTCAAAATAACGTAATCCAAAAGAAAGACATATGTTCCCTCTATGTCATCCTAATCTGATCATTCTACAAAAAGCTATAGCTATACACCCTGAGTGATCTCCACGCGCCCCGTGAGATCCTCCTAACATAGCTCCAGTCAAGCATTCTCATCTACATTCCCGTCCGTAGGGTACGAACCGGTAGGATCGTCCTAGCTCTCATCTGAGGGCAAAGCCCAGATTTCCACAATAGTTGTAAAGGGATACCAACCAAAATTAACAGTTAACACATAACATTTAAGTTTTTAAATGACAAAATAACCTTTCAACTAAGCATGCACCTTAAAAGGATTTTCCATATGCTAAAAGTTCATATAATGCTTGCCAACTAAAAATAAAATCAAAATAAGATTCTCAATCCATCAAGTAATACATAACTAACCAAGACATTGATAAATCAATTGAGCAATCTGTTATCTAACTCAAAATAAGAACTTCTACTAAGCCAATCGATTTCCAAATCGATTTCCTGAAGGTTTTTAGTGAAATTTGAATTCTGGGCTTAATTCAATCGATTGGGCAATCGATTGACAGGATAGCTGAGCCCCTGACTTAATGCCAATCGATTTTTGTCAGTTTTGCTGAATTCCTGGATGGCCAAATCGATTTCCAAATCGATTTCTTAAGTGGTTTTGAAAAACATATCATAAAATCGATTGGCAAATCGATTATGTCAAATTAGGGAAGTCCCTGTAACTCATCCAATCGATTGAGAAATTGATTTCCCTGCTTATCCTTCCAAAAATACATAAACTAACTCAATTTCATTCATACACAATTCCACATCTTAACACTTAGCAATTCCCACACGATCACCACGACAAATTGGGTTTCAAAATAGTTTTGCAATCCATCACACTTACACACAATAATCAATACATAACACTTAGCAATTTCAACACAATCACTACAACATCATGAGCTTCGAAATAGTTTTGCAATCAAACATGCTATCACACAATTCCAAAACAAAACCCTCCGTGAGAGGCGTAAATCCTAAATGTACAGTTTCTCACGAACGAACACGAGTGCAGTCTCTCATGGACAAACACAATTTACCACGGTGTAGTCTCTCACGGACAAAC
>NC_021161.2:23152694-23165444 GCF_000331145.2 Cicer arietinum
GAGATTCCCCATTCTTAATACTCATTTAACTCTAACGATTTCCACTACAAACATTAAGTAAACTGAGATATTAAAAGATTCCCCATTTTTAATACTCGTTTAACTCTAATGATTTTCACAACAAACATTAAGTAAACAAAGGTATTAAGAGAATCCCCATCCTTAATACTCATTTAACTTAATCGATTTACAAAACAAACATTAGGTAAACAAGACATTAGGAGATTCCCATTCTTAATTCTCATTTAACTTAAACGATTTTCCGAAACAAACATTAAATAAACAAGACATTAAGAGATTCCCCATTCTTAATTCTCATTTAACTTAAACGATTTTCCAAAAACAAACATTCAGTAAACAAGACATTAAGAGATTCCCCATTCTTAATACTCATTTAACTTAAATGGTTTTCAAATTCCACACAAAACAAACTCAAACATATTATCAAATTCAATCCATGATTCACACCAAAACACATCAATTCATTTCACCACAAAATCCAGCCATACACATATCAAATTTCATAAGCATTGATTATAAACACGTGAAATACGAAGAACACAATCATCACAACATACCCCTCAAACACATCAAATCTCATTTCCTCAAAATCATATGATAACATTAAGTAAACAAGACATTAAGAGATTCCCCATTCTTAATACTCATTTAACTTAAACGATTTTCAAAACAAACATTAAGTAAACATAGCATTAAGAGATTCCCCATTCTTAAACACATATCAAATTTCATCAGTATTAATTAAGAACACGTCAAATACGACGAACACAAATCAACACAATCCACCACTCAAACACAACAAGTTTCATTTACTCAAAATCATACATAAATGAGTTTAAATTCATTTTTCCACGAAACATTCATCAATATAACCAAAACCTAACTCTAAGATTTTACCCATAAAGCCTTAGATTCATTTTCCCTCAAATCAACACTTCAACCCTAACAAATTCCTTTCCACACAACCACAGATAAGTCCCTAAATGCAAACTAAAAGTTTTGAAGGAGCCCTTACCTTCACGTTAGCTCTAACGTGCGATTACGGTACCGCGAGTAAATCCGGTAAAATCTTCGCTTGCAACACCGTTTCCAAAGTTGGTTCCCTAGCACCGTAGCGTGGTAGTGAGCAAATTTCCCTTCTATATCTTCACGAAACGAAGCTTAGATCTAGATGAAACGGGGAGGTTCGTGTTTGACGGTTTTGAAATCCCTAACTCCGTTTTTGAATCCGAGAAGGAGGAAGGAGTTGGGAATTTGATCTTTCTCACCCACTAGCCTTGGGTTTCAATTCTTGAACTTAAAGGAAGCAAAGAAAACGAAAAATGGAGGAAGGAGGGACATGGGTTCACGCGACAGAGGAAGAAGATGAATTTAGATTTCTTTCTTTCCTTCCCTTTTCCTTTCTTTCTTTTTCCTTCCTTCCTTTCTATTTCTTTTCTTTCTTCTTTTTTCCTTTCCCTCCAAACATATATCCATTATATATATTAATTATAATTAACAAATATCTCAAAATATCTAGATATTTATTAAAATTACCATTTCACCCATAATGCATTAAATTCTTCGTAAAAGATTCACCGCAGTTAATTTAATTTATTCATCGACGAGTAATTCTAATCGGCATCAAAATATCTTTTTGATCATATAAACTCCAAAATATTAATAACTTTGGCTAAAAAGCCTCCGAACCATTATCCAAAATACACAAAAATACATGAAGTATACTTTAAAATTATGGGCCTTACAATTAACAACAAAATTGGACTAAAACGAAAAAATTTGTCTAAAGTGCTGAGTAGTAGGAAATTCTTCTATATAGCTTAAGAAATCTTGCAGGCCAATTTTCATTTTTCCTTCATTGGGTAGCACTTTAGATATACATAATAGCGCAATTCCTACACCCTGCCACCAAGTAGCAAACACTATATCCTTAAAATCGATGAACTTTGCAAGTGGCTTTATTGGTTGAAGTCTCTCATGAGTAACATTATAGAACTGCACTAGACAGTAAAGTGCCCACATTTGGCTGTAAATCAACACTACTACTATATATGGATATCTGCAAAATGATTTATAGTTAACAAAGTTGAAGCTGTGTTTGCCTTAATAGTTAATAAACTTGCAAAAAGAAGATTTTCAGCTTATCAACACTAATTCTATTTTTGGTTATCAATAAGTTCAAAGGGAATTTTCTAATAACTCAGTGAAACTATCATTAAGTGAACGTAAATTTCCAAAGAACTTACCGCCACACTAAAAAAAATAATGAAAATGTGACTCAATTGGGGCAAGCTCCTTAAAAGATGGATCAGAAATAAAAGAAAACTAAGAGGGCTAACCTCATTGCTCAGTTACCTCAACACGCTAAAATTTTAAACCAAACATTGTCGTATCTAGATGAAAAATAAAACACCAATGCATTAAGATGACAAAATCATAAATAAATAAATAAAAAACTTACAAAAGAAAAATAAAATCTAGGTAGGAATCATATTTTTTGACAGACATAAAGTGTTTAAGTTGTAGTTTACATTGTTTTTTCAATACAATAAAGGTGTGCTTCCACTATAGTCTACAACAGTGCACTAAATGTGAAGAAAAAAAAAAGTCAGCAAGACTTGGCTCAATTAACCATATTGATATTGTTAGGCTTTAACAATTTTTGTGATGATATGCTGAAATCCGAAATATTACGACTTAAATTCATAGTTAAAAAATTCTAATAAAAAATACTAATCTATTATATGAAAGACTCTCATGAGTTTGTACTACATTGAACACTTTTGCATATGAAAAGTATTGTATAACTCTTGCTAATTTGCTATTTTGTCTATAAATTTCATAATAACTAGCAAGAAAGAAACATCGCAAATGCTAACACATATATTATACAGTCGAAATCCTCAATATGTCATATACCAACAAGCGAAAAAAATAGAAAACAAACAAATATTAGAACGCAAATGTGTCTCTTCTATTATATAAATATCTCTTTCTTGTTATTTTACCGTATATAGTCATGTACCTAACAAATTAAACTAAACGATAATGTATACATTCTTGGTGTCATAGATTTTGACCAGAAGTGATAAAACAATAACTTTTGCATTAGGTTATAAATTTACACTAAATTTTACATTAAACTTGCTTTAAAACAGAAACATTTAAACATAAATCCCTTCACTTCAAATCAATTTTAATCAATTCCATAGCACAAAATCAAGTTCGTCACAACTACATTTATCAAATGCTCAACCAATCACACTAAGCCAAACAACCCCATCATTAATATAAATTAATTCCTTCAAACTATTTTTTTTTTGTAAGAGAAGAAAATAATAGAGTTTCAACAAACCTTTAGATGAAAATGTCAAAATCTGAAAAAGTGTTGGATAGTCCTAGTTCAAAACCTGCAAAAAATATCACTAACAAGATAAATTGATTACTGTTCACTTATCTTGACGCACCAATTTCCTCAAGATACATATCCAAAACACTGCATTATTAACTATAAAATTTGCCAGTGATTTTAATAGCAGAGGTTGAAAAACAAACTGGTTTAAACTCATCCTGTAAAAATAAAATACAAATCCCCAAAATTTAAGAATCCTCACAAGAGTAATTACCTGGATGGTAACAAAGTCTGTTATACTAGACTTGTTCTCAGTAAGCTAAGCTATTACTAAAACTATTATGTATGTAGTTCAAGTTCTAAACAATTTCTAAATTGTCGGAGTATAAATGTATCTCTGACATCTATTGTAAAAATAGTTGATTTATTCAGTTATACAACAATATAATTGTCTTGAATTCTCTAAATCTTCTTGGAAAACCGAACGAAGGGAAAAAAATTAAATTTGTTGCCAAAAAAATAGTAGAGACCCAAAGTCGTTTGTGCTTAGGCTAGACTTACCGTCATTCAAATACACGTCTATCATAACAATAAGTTTGAAGGTTTTTTCCTTGTTTAATTCAACACATGACCGCATCATCTTAGATATCCAAATCAAGGAAAATAATCATAACTTAGGAACTGTGTATCTCTACTAAACTTTATTATCCATGATCAGTTAGAGAAATAAAATTTGAGGAATCCTCAAAAGCACCTTTGATTAAAGGGATTCACAGAAGTATCAGAATTCATTTCGACGCGTGTCAAATGTGATTTTAGTAAAAATTTGTGTTTGGTTATTGTCTAATAAAATTAATTTTGCTTCCAGACTTTTCTTTGACCATAAGTGATAAAAAAAATTAACTTTTGCTTTATGTTATAAATTCACACTAAGTTTTATATTAAACTTGCTTTAAGGCAAAAACATTTAAACATAAATCACTTCACTTTATATCAATTTTAATAAAATCCATAGCACAAAATAAAATTCATCAAACTACATTTATCAAATACTCATTCAAGCACACTAAGCCAACCAACCCCCTCCTCAATATAAATTAATTCCTTCAAACTACTTTTTTTTTTGTAAGGGAAGAAAATAATAAAGTTTCAACAATCCTTTGGATGAAAATGTCAAAACCTGAAAAATGTTGGATAGTCCTAGTTTAAAACCCTACAAAAAAAGAAAAATCAAAAAATTAAATTCCCTACCTTATGGTTCACGATAGCTGACGAGACGACAAACAATAAGGGCTTCACGTTGCAGTTGTTGTTTAACGGTTTAAGAGAACTAGTTGGTTTCACGGCTGTGGAAGAAATCTAAACCAGTTGGGGTTAGCAATAGAGGATGGTTTCGTGATGAAATGGAAATGAAAGGGGATTAGCAACAGATGATGGTTTCGTGATGAATGGTGGTGAGAGGATGGTTAACAACAGATGAATTTTGAACTAGTTGGTTTCGCGATTGTGAATCGTGATGAAATGACAGTGAGAAGGGATGAGCACAAGATGAATGGTTTAAGGGTTTGTGGTGGGTTGAGAAAGAAAGAGGAAATTTTTGTTTGTGGTGTTGAGAAAAACTAATCATTTTGAGAAAGAAAGGTTGAGTTTCTTAGTTGAGAAGGAAAGGGTTAGTTTCTGGGTTGAGAAAGAAAGCAGGTTTTAGGGTTTCTTTGAGAAATAAAGCTTATCGTGTGTTGGTAAGAAAACTAAATTATGTAATTAAAAAATAGGTAGCGATTGAAATTTTGGTCGCCAAAATATAGTTTCAAGGTTCAAAATTTCAGTCTCTATTTCGGTCGCTAGTGTGAAATGCAAAATTTCTATTAGTGATAGTTAGTAACTCAATTTTTGGTCACTAAAATTCAGTTGTTATTTCAGTCTCTAAATTTTGTTAGCGACCAATTTAGTGATGAAATTACGGTATCTGTTTCGGTTGTTATTGTGACTGAAAATATCCAGTCGTTAAATCGGTCGCTATAGACAAAATTTCTAGTAGTGAGTTAAAAAAAAATTATTCCGTATAAAATTTTAAGATTTTGGCCTTTGTTTCTATAATTTTTTTTTAAAATTTTTTAACATCTACCAAATTTCCCTTTTTGTTGTCATTTTCCTTTACATTTTGTAATATTTTTTTAATATTATGTCTAGAACATTATAAAAATCTATTTATAAAAATTTAGAATTTTTTAACTAGAGCAAATCAAATAAGTTTTAAGCATTTGGCGCTTAAAAGCTCATTTAGTTAAACTTTTGTTAAAAAAAGGTAAATCTTTGTTAAAGAAATTGTTATAAAGTTTTAAACATATATGAAAAAATTTATTCAAATGTTTGAAGAGTTCACATGAGTTAAAGTTAAAAGCAAGAACTAAAAATTTATTTAGCCCCTGTATTATATTCGTAAATATAATTATAATGGGTTAAATATATTTTTAATCTCTATAAAATTATAATTTTTCTAATTTAATCTCTAAAAAAATTTATTCATTTTTAGTTTTTATTATGATATGAAGGATTTTTTTAGGGATTAAAAGTGAATAAAAAAAGTTTAGGAATTAAAATGTTGAGAATGTTTTTATAGAGATTGAATATATAATATATTTGGTTAATACAATTTGATTTAATTTGAAGTTAAATAATCTATAAGGCCTAGATCAACTAACAAATATTGATGTTGCTATGCTGTATAATATGTCGTATAAAATTTTGAAATTTCACTCTTAGTTCCCATAAAACAAAATTGTATTTTTTAGTCTTACACAATTTTTCTGCAAACAATTGTTTGCTTTGTTGGAAAAAAACCCGATTAATTATCTTTAAACTTTTAAAATTTTGAATGTTTATTTCAAGGATATTTAAAATATTATAAAAAAATTCACCTTATCAAGTTAAGATGAATTAAGTGTAAAATTCTTAAATGTCATAAACCTACGATAAAAATAACAAAAATATTTATGTGGAGAATTTTTTTAAAATATCGTAAACATGTTAATAAAAACTCATTCAAACATATACGTACATTCTTACAATAATTAAAAATATTTGCATAATAATTTTGTAGAGACTAAAAAATATTAAATTTTTTTATTGTAGAATCTAAAAACGAAATTTCAAAATTCTATAAGTATCAAAAATTTATTTAATCATTTAATATATTACTTAGATCAATTTAAATGTAATCTTTTCGAGATTAAATTGATGAACTGGACTGTTTTCTTTCATCCGATGAATCTAAATTTTTCTTTGTTGTTATTATGTCAGAAAAGTTAATATTTTCCAAGGTAAATAATTTTATTTCTTATCATTGATTTACATTAATATTGTTGAATCTTTATATATCACTATGAATTTTTTTATTAAATCATAAAAAATTCAGTGCTTCAATTATTTTCATTAACTAAGATCATTTTCGTAATGTTCAAAGACAAAAGAATTGAAGAAATGGTCTACATTTTTTTTTCATACACAATTTTAAATTACTAGACAAATGCACTAATATTATTATTTTTTATTGAATTCCATCATGTGACATCGTGGTGTCTATGTGTGCAAAGATAGTGAAATACTCATTTTTTTTATATTTATTAGTTTATCATTTTTTGTTTCTTATCAGAAATAAAATTATATTAATATTCAGTTTTGTTTGATTTATAAATATAATAATTAAACATGTTATGATGTTAGATTTATTGTCCTTATACATGTTTGTTTTTTAAATATAATAATTAAACACATATTTATTTAACCATTTAGTCTCTCAAGTATAATTTCTAACAATCATTTAAGCTTAGCAAGACACGTACATTTTTAATTAAATTTATAAATAAATTTTTTTATCCCATGCATGACACACGTTCTTGCTTACGTTAGTATAACAAATTTTTCAACATAATGAAAAATTAAATAATATGACTCTAACATTAATTATTTGATATATCATCAAATACTTATCAATATATAAGAGCCAAAAAAAAAAAATAACACATATCAATATATTCCTTAATATCATACCATCTTCAATTCCTTTTTTCTTACAGATCCAAATCATCTTCCTTAATTCTATTCAATATATTTTTAATAATATGATTTCATTTGAATTTTATAATATAATTCAAATAATAATAATAATTTATCAATTTACATTTTAAACTCTATTTAATATCCATTTATTATATATTAGTAAAAAATTTATTTAATCATTTAATATATTACTTAGATCAATTTAAATGTAATCTTTTCGAGATTAAATTGATGAACTGGACTGTTTTCTTTCATCCGATGAATCTAAATTTTTCTTTGTTGTTATTATGTCAGAAAAGTTAATATTTTCCAAGGTAAATAATTTTATTTCTTATCATTGATTTACATTAATATTGTTGAATCTTTATATATCACTATGAATTTTTTTATTAAATCATAAAAAATTCAGTGCTTCAATTATTTTCATTAACTAAGATCATTTTCGTAATGTTCAAAGACAAAAGAATTGAAGAAATGGTCTACATTTTTTTTTCATACACAATTTTAAATTACTAGACAAATGCACTAATATTATTATTTTTTATTGAATTCCATCATGTGACATCGTGGTGTCTATGTGTGCAAAGATAGTGAAATACTCATTTTTTTTATATTTATTAGTTTATCATTTTTTGTTTCTTATCAGAAATAAAATTATATTAATATTCAGTTTTGTTTGATTTATAAATATAATAATTAAACATGTTATGATGTTAGATTTATTGTCCTTATACATGTTTGTTTTTTAAATATAATAATTAAACACATATTTATTTAACCATTTAGTCTCTCAAGTATAATTTCTAACAATCATTTAAGCTTAGCAAGACACGTACATTTTTAATTAAATTTATAAATAAATTTTTTTATCCCATGCATGACACACGTTCTTGCTTACGTTAGTATAACAAATTTTTCAACATAATGAAAAATTAAATAATATGACTCTAACATTAATTATTTGATATATCATCAAATACTTATCAATATATAAGAGCCAAAAAAAAAAAATAACACATATCAATATATTCCTTAATATCATACCATCTTCAATTCCTTTTTTCTTACAGATCCAAATCATCTTCCTTAATTCTATTCAATATATTTTTAATAATATGATTTCATTTGAATTTTATAATATAATTCAAATAATAATAATAATTTATCAATTTACATTTTAAACTCTATTTAATATCCATTTATTATATATTAGTAAAACTATTTATGAAAAAATTTAACATTATTTTAATAATGTATTATTATATTAATAATTTTTTAATGTAATATTATATATGAATTTAATATAATTTTATTTTTATAACATCAAATACTTATCGATATATTCCTCGATTTCAGACCATTCTTTTTAGTTATAATCAATATATTTTAAATAATATCAAATTAATTTTATTTTAAAATATATTTAGAATAATAATAATAATAATAACATACTTATCAATATACATTAGACTCGACTTAAAAACGATGATGCAATTATTTAGTACAAATTATGAGAAAACTAGCATTATTTTAATAATATCATATTAAATTAAAAATATTTAAGATGATATTAATGTATAACTTGAATATTATATTATTTTGATATTGTTAATACGTGGTACTCAATTAGAAGGCTTTGGAGATGGTTACTTACAAAACAATCTATTTTGGGTAGTTAGTTTCAGTTAATTATTTGTAACTACTTTTGTTTGTTGCTCATAAATTGTAAGCAACTAGTATATAAGCCAAAGTAAGTAATGCAAATCAAGAAATAAGGCAAATTGCAGTTTTGCATAGAGTGCAGAAAAACGGCAACACAAGTTTTGAAACATTATAGTAATTTCATCTCATATTAGTGATTATTCGAAGTCAGATCCAGTCCCCCAAACATATGAGTTTAACTCTGAATTGGGTTAACAATTGTATGTGTTCATTTTAGTATTGACAACTATAATTATGTTTTTTTTCTAATTGTTGACAAACTGAAAGCAAGAACGTTCTTGAGTGAAAATTGATCGATCTTCGTTTTACTGAAACCAATAACATTCTTGGGTGAAAATTGATCATTTTTCGTTTACTGAAATCAAGAAACTTCTTGGGGGAGTGACTGATCAATCTCTATTTCGTTTACTTTGATCTTAATTGAAATTTAACAACAACTGGTATCAAGAGCACTGACTATTCGATTAATAGAACACTTTGACATGGAGTTAGAACAGATGGGTGTTAAAATAGCCTTTATCCACGGTGATCTAAATGAAACAATCCTAATGCAACAACCAAATGGCTTTACGACTCAACGAAGTGAGGATCGGGTCTGCCTGCTAAAGAGATCACTCTATGGGCTAAAGCAATCATTAAGACAATGGTATTTGAGGTTTGATTCGTTCATGCTTTGTCAAAGTTATGCTAGAAGTAATTTTGATAGTTGTGTGTATTACAAACAAGTATCATCAGCAACATACATTTACTTGCTATTATATGTGGATGACATGCTAATAGCATCTAAAAGTATGAAAGAAATAGAAAAATTAAAGAGCCAATTGAAGAAAGAATTTGAGATTAAGGATTTGGGGCCAACCAAAAGAATTATAGGAATGAAAATCATTATAATCAAAAAGTAAGGAAAATTGATAATTTCCCAAGAGAGCAGCATTAGAAAAGTCCTAAATAGGTTCAATATGAGTGAATCAAAGGCTGTCACCTTTCCACTTACAGCTCACTTCAAACTTTCTTTAGCCATGTCACCAAACACAAACCAGGAAACATAAGACATGAATTCAATACCATATGCTAGTGTCGTAGGGAGCATCATTTACACTATGGTTTGCTCAAGGCCATAAATTTCTCATGTTGTAAGTGTCACAAGCAGATTTATGGGAAATCCAGGGATGAATCATTGGCAAGCTATCAAATGGATTCTAAGGTACCTGAAAGGAACTCAAAGCATGTGTTTGGAATACAAAAAAAATTTTGAATCATCAAAACAAGTCCAAGGATTTGTAGACTCTGATCTGTAGTTCATAGTGTTCAACAACATAGTCAGTTGGAAAGCTAATCTTTAACACATAGTGGCATTACCAATCCAGCTGACATGTTTACAAAACCTGCCACACTTAACAAATTTATACATTGTTTGAATTTGCTTAAGATCAATTCCAAAAATTGAGAAAGAGGACTAAGAGGATCTGACTTGAAGAATCACAGGCTGAAACTTCTCATTTGGTACCAAGGTGGAGATATGTTAATTTGTGGTACTCAATTAGAAGGCTTTAGAGATGGTTACTTAAAAATCAAACTGTTTTGGGCAGTTAATTTCAGTTAATTAGTTGTAAGTACTTTTATTTGTTGCTCTTAAATTGTAAACAACTAGTATATAAGCCAAAGTAAGCAATGCTGATTAAGAAATAAGGCAAGTTGCAATTTTGCATAGAGTGCAAAAAATTGGCACCATAAGTGTAGAAACATTGTTATAATTTCATCTCATATTAGTGATAATTCAAAGTCAGATCGAGTCCCCCATACATAGGAGTTTAACTCCGAACTGGGTTAACAATTGTGTGTGTTCATTTTAGCATTAAAAGCATTATATAATTCTGATTTAGTTCTAACTACTGCAAAAATGAAACCAATAATGTTCTTGGCTGAAAACTGATCAATCTTTGTTTTACTGAAACCAAGAACATTCTTAGGTGAAAACTGATCACTCTTCATTTACTGAAACCAAGAACAATCTTTAATGAAAAACTCGTCAATCTCCGTTTTATTGAAACGAATAACATTCTTGGGTGAGTAGTTTATCAATCTTTGTTTCGTTTACTTTGATCTTAATTGAAATTTAACAATAGATATTCTAATATTTCATAGTCATTTTTCTTTAATATATTTTTAATCTTAAATAATTTTAGAGTTTTTATTTTGAAGGAGGTGAAGGAGCCTTTGTTTTCTATGGAAGGTTTGAACATCAATAACAAGATAAACTTAGATTTCAAAACAAAGGATAACAACTAATAAAGGGAGCTCTAACTTAAAAGATTTACATGCTAGTTGAATCAAGTCAAAGATTCCTAATTACTTCCAAAGAGAACATTTGGATGCTTAAACCCTATCAAACCATTCTAAATAACTTGTATGGAGTTTTGGCGGAGGTGGCCTAAAATGATGGGTGTATTTCATAAATGAAGTGACATGATATTTGGGAAGAGAGGCCTAAATGACTCCATGCTTTAAAGTTGGGAAACGTACTTTAAAAGTTTTAAGAATTTGGGAAGTCGGGTGAATAGCATGAGTAAATTTTTGTGTATATTGTGAGATCACTACTTCTATTTATAGTGATGTTGCTACAGGAAGTTGTATTGACTAGGACTAGTGACAATTAGCCTTAGATGTTGCACAATCAACAAATAATAAAATACATTTAATTTTAACATGGGGGAAATGTGGTCCATGATAAGCACGACGAGGTGAAAGATCATTATGTTTGAAAGCATTGATTACCTTGTTTTGGTCACATAGTTTATGGTTTGTCAGTGATGATTCTTTGAGAAGCATGAACTGAATCGAAGAAATTAAACATTGAGGTAGAGCCATGATTTTGGGGAACTTGAAAGGAAAATTTGAAGCGAAGGAAGTTGAGAAATAATTAAGAGGAAATAATTTGGTGAGAGGTTGAGAAAACATGTTGTGATGAATAGAGATAGACCAAAATAATTATAGGAGTAAGTCACAACTTAGAAATAAGTAAGGTTTATCCAAGCAAGAATACTTTGGTCTAATTTATATGCTTACATTGATTGTATAGGAAACAAGATTATTCATTGAATTTGTCGTCTAAATAAGAAGATGAATCACATACATAAATGTTTTTTCTTTTTGCTGAATTGAATCAGATATATGTTGTGAGCACAAATGTATATGAATCAATACTCTGATCATTCATAGTATGGAGAGATATAGAAAACAATCAACGTTGTTCCTTGCCTCAACTTAAAGTCAACGTCATCCCAAGTGTAAGGCCCATAATTTTAAAGTATACTTTATGTATTTTTGTGTATTTTGGATATTGGCTCGGAGGCTTTTTAGCCAAAGTTATTATTAATTTGGAGTTTAAATGATCAATAGATATTGTGATGTCGTTTAGAATTACTCGCCGATAAATAAATTAAATTAACTGCGGTGAATCTTTTACAAAAAATTTAATGTGTTACGGGTGAAATGGTAATTTTAATAAATATGTGGATATTTGTTAAGTTACAATTAATATATATATATATATATATATGGTTGTTTGGAGGGAAAAAGAAAGGAAATAGAAAGAA
>NC_021161.2:23166015-23232678 GCF_000331145.2 Cicer arietinum
TGATGAAATTTGTTGTGTGTATGGTTGGATTCTGTGGAGAAATGAATTGATGTATTTTGGTGTGAGTTTTGGATCGGATCTGATAATAGGTTTGAGTTTGTTTTGTGTGGAATTTGAAAACCATTAGAGTTAAACGAGTATTAAAAATGGGGAATCTTTTAATATCTGCATTTGCTTAACGATTGTTGTGGATGGAGTCAGTGTATGCTCATGCATTTCATTTTGGTAAATCGTGCTGACCCGTGATAGGTGGCACCTCGGTAAACAGTACTGACCCGTGATAGGTGGTACGTTTACGATTTACGTTTTGGTAAATTGTGCTGACCCGTGATAGGTGGCACCTCGGTAAACAGTACTGACCCGTGATAGGTGGTACGTTTACGATTTACGTTTTGGTAAATTGTGCTGACCCGTGATAGGTGGCACCTCGGTAAACAGTACTGACCCGTGATAGGTGGTACGTTTACGATTTACGTTTTGGTAAATTGTGCTGACCCGTGATAGGTGGCACCTCGGTAAACAGTACTGACCCGTGATAGGTGGTACGTTTACGATTTACGTTTTGGTAAATTGTGCTGACCCGTGATAGGTGGCACCTCGGTAAACAGTACTGACCCGTGATAGGTGGTACGTTTACGATTTACGTTTTGGTAAATTGTGCTGACCCGTGATAGGTGGCACCTCGGTAAACAGTACTGACCCGTGATAGGTGGTACGTTTACGATTTACGTTTTGGTAAATTGTGCTGACCCGTGATAGGTGGCACCTCGATAAATAGTACTTTGGCCTGTGATAGGCGGTACCTTTACGATTTACGCTTTTTCTTTTAGTAAATTGTGCTGACCCGTGATAGGTTGCACCTCGGTAAACAGTACTGACCCGTGATAGGTGGTACTTTTATGATTTACGCTTTTTAGTAAATCGTGCTGACCCGTGATAGGTGGCACCTCGGTAATTGGTACTTTGGCCTGCGATATGCGGTACAATTATGATTTACGGCCCTTCGAAGAGGGTTTTGGTTTGGAATTCCGAGTCCATGCATTTTGGCATATACGCATTGCATTAGGGTGCTTGGCACACGAGTCGTGGTTGATTCAAGTTTATGATTGAGTGTTTTGAATTTGAGTTGTCGTGGTAACTGCGTTGAAATTGCTAAGTGTTATGTATTGATTATCGTGTGTGAGTGCGATGGACTGTAAAACTATTTCGAAACCCAATTTGTTGTGGTGATTGTGTGGGAATTGCTAAGTGCTAAGTTTTGGAGTTATGTATGAATGTGATTGAATTAGTTTAAGTATTTTTGGAAGAATAAGCAGGGAAATTGATTTCCCAATCGATTTGATGAGTTACAGGGACTTCACTATTTTGACAAAATCGATTTGCCAATCGATTTTGCAATATATTTTTCCAAACCCTTTTAAGAAATCGATTGACAGTAAGACAGGAGCTCAGCAAAACTGACAAAATCGATTTGGAAATCGATTGGCATCAACACAAGGGCTCAGTTATTCATTCAATCGATTTCCCAATCGATTGAATTAAGCCCAAAGTTCAGTTTTTTCTAAAAACCTTCACCCAAATCGATTTCCCAATCGATTGACACAGTGGAATATCTTATTTTGAGTTAGATGATCGATTGTTCAATTGGTTCATCAATGGATTGGCCAGTTGTTTATTGCCTGATTGATTTAAGACTTACTTTGCTTTCATTTTTATTTTGCAAGCATTATATGAACTTTAGCATATGGAAAACCCTTTTAAAATGCATGCTAGGTTGAAAGGTTATCTTGTGCATTTGAAAATTTAAATGTTATGTGTTAACTGTTAATTTCGGTTGGTGACCCTTTACAACTAAAGTGGAAATCTGGGCTTTGCCCTCAGATGAGAGCCAGGACGATCCTACCGGTTCGTACCCTATGGATGGGAATGCTTGACTGGAGCTATGTAGGAGGATCTCACGAGGCGCGTGGAGATCACTCAGGGTGTATAGTTTTTTGGTAGGATGATCAGATTAGGTTGATGTATAGGGACTAGACGTCCTTCTTTTTGGGTTGCAGTATTTTAATTTGGAAAACTGTACCTATCCTAATATCGTCTGTTTGACATGTTATTTATGATGGGGTCTATGTACCACCTTTTGAAGTGTAAATACTTTGGATTCGTATTTTGAGAAACTTTTCCGCTGCTTGTAAATTATAATGACTCAATTATTTATCCAAAGGTATTTCCTTATTTGTTTTTCTCTGTTTTATTTTAATCTCTTTTGAAAAAAAAAAATACACCTTCGCTTTGAAAATCGGGGTGTTACACCAAGCACATCATGCCTCTGATCCAACATTCCTTTGATTCAAACTAAAAAATTGGCGGTGATATCCACGAAAACGAGAATGTCCATGATGACAATGTTCACGATGTTGATGACGAAGACATCAATAAAGGCATCCCTTATTTTTTTTTTCTACAATGACAATCACATTTATAAAGAAACTACATAAATATATATATAACAATGATTCGCGAAATGTGATTATTTTTATAATACAAAGTAGTTTTATTTTAAAGAGAAAATAAAATAGCATGTTCAATATCCAAAAGAATACATTCAAGAAAAAGCCATGAACAAACTATTTCAATGATATTGAAACTTCTTCTCGATCCATTGAGATTCATTAGAAATATTTGTGAATCAACCAAGTACAAAATATCATAATCACTTCTATATGAACAATTATACTAGGATTTATATAGGATTTGAATTGAAATATTCTCTCAACTAAGAGTTAGAATCCAAAAACCAACTATATGTCAGTTCAAACATACACTTGAATATCTATAATCGAGCCTAGATGTTGGATTACTCCTTTTGTAAAATGAAAGTCTAATGTGAAAACATGAGAAGAAGGGGGTTAAATTATGTTCGACAAAGTTGATAATTTTATGATAAATTTGATGAAGGCTGGTTAGTTCTTATGAATTATTTAAATGAGAAGCAATCAAATTCGAAGGCAGCAAACAACGAAAGCATAAATAATTAGATACATATATTTATTTTGGTTCACCACTTATTTGAATACATGTAGTCCCCTCATTTAGAAGACTTTATTATACTAATTCAAATACCTTGAATTACAAAGCACCTGACCCTCAAAGTCAGTCTTCCCAAACATACTGACAACCCCATAATTTTGAGGAACTAACCACCTTGACCCTACAAGATAAGTCTTCTTGTAACGCCCCGTTTTTCAAAGCGAGGGTGTATTTTTTTTTTTCAAAAGAAATTAAACTAAAACAGAGAAATAAACGAGGAAATGCCTTTGGATAAATAATTGAGTCATTATAATTTACAAGCAGCGGAAAAGTTTCTCCAAATATAAATCCAAAGCACTTACACAACAACAAATGGTACATGGAACCCATTCAAATAAGGTGTCAAACTGACAATATTAGTATAAGTACAGTTTTCCAAATTAAAATACTCCAACCCAAAAAGAAGGACGTCTAGTCCCTATACATCAACCTAATCTGATCATCCTACCAAAAACTATACACCCTGAGTGATCTCCACGCGCCCCGTGAGATCCTCCTAACGTAGCTCCAGTCAAGCATTCCCATCTACATTACCATCCGTAGGGTATAAACCAGTAGGGTCGTCCTGACTCTCATCTGAGGGCAAAGCCCAGATTTCCACAATAGTTGTAAAGGGTCACCAACCGAAATTAACAGATAACACATAACATTCAAGTTTTAAATGCACAAAATAACCTTTCAACTAAGCATGCACCTTAAAAGGCATACATTACATTGCCAATGAAAATGAAGGTAAAATGCAGTTCTCGATCTCCTAATTAACACATGATAAAACAAAACATGGATAGATTCATGAGCAATTAATCATACAACTAAAAATGAGGATTTTCACTGAGCCAATCGATTGGGCAATCGATTGGGGTGAAGATTTTTAATGAAAACAGAATCCTGGGCTGAATTCAATCGATTGGTAAATCGATTGATTGGTTCCTGAGCCCCTGGTTTCGAGCCAATCGATTTCCTAATCGATTTGGTGAGGGATTCTTAATGAAAACAGAATCCTGGGCTGAATTCAATCGATTGGTAAATCGATTGATTGGTTCCTGAGCCCCTGACTTAAGGCCTAATCGATTGGGCAATCGATTTCTTAACTGATTCCTTTGAAAATTGATTTCGAAATCGATTGGCTAATCGATTTTGTTCATTTGGCCAAGCCCCTGTCTTTCATCCAATCGATTGGGAAATCGATTTCCCTGATCAGTTTTCCAAAAATTCATGAATTAACCTAAGTCATTCCTAATCAAGTCCACAACCTAACACTTAGCAATTCCTACGCGATTACTACGACACACGAAGGTTCGATAACCATCATACTCACACACAATACACAACACATAGCACTTAACACCTTCATCTCAGTTATCACGATAAATCAAAATTCGAATCACTCAATCATAAACTCAAATCAAACATGACTCGCGTGCCAGGCACCCTAATGCAATGCGTATATGCCAAAATGCATGGACTCGGAATTCCAAACCAAAACCCTCCTCGAAGGGCCGTAAATCATAATTGTACCGCCTATCGCAGGCCAAGTACCAATTACCGAGGTGCCACCTATCACGGGTCTGCACGATTTACTAAAAAGCGTAAACCATAAACGTACTGCCTATCACGGGCCCGTATCGTTTACCGAGGTGCCACCTATCACGGGTCTGCACAATTTACAAAAAAACGAAAACCATAAACGTACTGCCTATCACGGGCCCGTATCGTTTATCGAGGTGCCACCTATCACGGGTCTGCACGGTTTTCAAAAACGTAAATCATAAATGTACCGCCTATCACAGGCCAAAGTACTATTTACCAAGGTGCCACCTATCACGGGTCAGCACAATTCACCAAAAATGTAAATCGTAAATGTACCACCTATCACGGGTCAGTACAGTTACCATGGTGTCACCTATCACGGGTCAACACGATTTACTAAAATGTAAATCGCAAACGTACAACCTATCACGGGTCCGTACAGTTTACCAAGGTGTCACCTATCACGGGTCGACACAATTTACCAAATGAAATGCATGAGCATACACAGACTCCATTCACAACAATCGTTAAGCAAATGCAGATATTAAAAGATTCCCCATTTTTAATACCCATTTAACTTAAACGACCTTCAAACAACATTAATTAAATAAGTCATTAAGAGATTCCCCGTTCTTAATACCGATTTAACTTAATGATTTTCAAAACAAAACGTTAAGCAAACAGTCATATTAAGAGATTCCCCATTCTTAATACTCATTTACCGAAACGATTTTCAAAAACGATAATTAAGTAACCGAGACATTAAGAGATTCCCCATTCTTAATACTCATTTAACTTAACGATTTTCAAAACAAAATATTAAGTAACCGAGACATTAAGAGATTCCCCATTCTTAATACTCTTTTAACTTAAACGATTTCCGAAACGAATATTAAGTAAACAAGATATTAAGAGATTCCACATTCTTAATCCTCATTTAACTTAACGATTTTCAAAACAAAACATTAAGTAAACAAGACATTAAGAGATTCCCCATTCCTAATACTCATTTAACTTATTGATTTTCAAAACAAAACATTCAGTAACCGAGACATTAAGAGATTCCCCATTCTTAACGCCCAGTTAACTTAAACGATTTTTCAAAACAACATTAAGTAACCCAGACATTAAGAGATTCCCCATTCTTAATATCCAGTTCCACACAATCACAGATAAGTCCCTAAATGCAAACTAAAAGTTTGGAAGGAGCCCTTACGTTAACGTTAGCTTTAACGTCGCCTCCAAGTTGGTCCCCTAGCACCGTAGCGTGGTATGAGAAACTTTCCCTTCTAACTCTTCGCGGAACGAAGCTTAGATCTAGAAGAAACGGAGGGGTTTGTGTTTAAATCTCAAATACCGTTTTTCTTCGTTTTCGGATCAAAGAGGAAGAGTGGAGTTTCGGAATCCTTGTTTTAACACTCACCCAACCTTGGGTTACTAGTCTTGAAGAAAAGAAAGCAACGGAAATGAAAGCGGGAGAAGGAGAGAAAAGTGGTCGCGGGTAGCAGAGGAAGAAGATGGAAAATTCGGATTTTCCTTCCTTTCTTTTTCTTCCCTTTGTTTTTCCTTTCTTCCTTTTTCCTTCTTTCCTTTATATACTCTTTTCTTTTCCTTTTCCTTCCTTCTAGTTTTCCTTTCTTTTTCCCTCCAAACAAACACACACACATATATATATATATATATATATATATAATAAATATAACTTAACAAATATCTCAAAATATCTAGATATTTGTTAAATTACCATTTCACCCGTAACGCATTAAATTCTCCGTAAAGGATTCACCGCAGTTAATTTCAATTTATTTATCTACGAGAAATTTTGATTGGCATCAAAAAATCTTTTTGATTATAAAACTCCAAAATATTATTAACTTTGGCTTAATAGCCTCCGAGCCAAAATCCAAAATACACCAAAAATACATAAAGGGTACTTTAAAATTATGGGTCTTACACTTCTCCTAACAATCTGGCAAACCAAGATTGAAGAAGGAACTAAACCACCATTGAGTTGGATACAAAAGTTTGAAACTTTAAGTGTTTGCTTCAAACAAAGCTGATAATAATAATTCTCACACTCTAAGATGAAACACTTACAAAATATTTCTAAATTGATCAAGTGTTTTTCTGTATGAACTCTAAAAAATAACTTTGGAATTTTGAGCTATGAGTTCTTCTCCTCTTTTATGATTTTCGATGATCTTCTTCCTTAGCCTTGACTATCTATTTATAGTTATGATTAGGTCTTCAATTTAGTCTTTATTTAATTCTAAATCGTATCTTCATTCCTAGCTTGGTCAAAAATGATCTTATTCAAAAATAATTATGAACAATATTTTTTTTGATAATGTGTTTTAGCCCAATTATTTATTTCAGAATCCAATTTGAGAAATTCTTCTATATTGATTATGTTCGTATTTTGTTCATATTGAGTTTGTAATTTCTTCACATTGATTATGTTCATATTTTCTTGTAGATAAATCTTGACCAAATCTTGATCATATCTTCTTTTCAACTATCAGAAATTTTCTTTAATTATAAATCTGAATTAACTATTATTTTAGATTTTATTCAATTATCAACCTGAGTCAAATCTTATTTTAGATTTTTTTTTTCGATTATAAATCTGAATAAAATCTTATTTTAGATTTTCTTCAATTATTAATTCAAATAGAATCTTATTTTAGATTATTTTCAATTAATAAATCTAAAACAAATCTTATTTTAGATTTTCTTCAGAAACACAAATCTTTTTTCATACTCTTTGAATTCAATTATATTGTTCTGATAAAATACTTTTGTTATCATCAAAACTCTAAGTATGAAACTGACTTGTTTCCAACACTTGCATGATATATGTCTTTACTCTTGCATGAATCAACTAGTGTCTTCATTTGTGCATATTATTTCATTCATCCTTCATTCTCGATTTTTCCTCGGTCACTCCAAAAAGATTGGTCTCACAAATAAAACTTGACCAAAGAACCACTTGATTGATTCCCAAGTATGAATCTCACAAAGTACTACTTCGAAATTCTCAAATTGGTGCAAGTCCTTTTGAAAATAAAAAGAATGAAAAGAAAAAAAAAAAAGTCTGCTAAGTTGAAAACCTGATAACGCCTCCTAAGAAAAAGTTAGAGAAAACAAAAATTTATGAAAAAAAAAGAGCAAATGCATAGATTTTTCAATTTTTGTCCTAAAGTTAAACGTTTGAAAATAAGACTTGAAATTAAGTTCGGTCATTTTCCTACATTTTACCCTTGCAACCGTCAGGAACAACATTTTCTATCATTAACCAAACAAGTATCATCTAGACTAGGAGGAATTACATTGATTAAGAACAAAAATTAACTAAAAAGTAATCCATTGAGACTTTTCCACTTATTGGTAGAACTTCATTGAATAACAACTAAAATGGACAAAAAACCTAGCAAGCAACAAAATGACCCACAATATTAATCCATTGAGACTTTTGAACTTATTGGATGAACTATAATTATTTAGAAGTGAAATGGATATGAATAAACCTAGTAAACACAAAAATGAGCTAAAATATTTATCCATTAAGACTTTTTCACTTATTGGACTAACTACATTGAAAAACAACTAAAACAGACAAAAAAAATAGCAAATACCAAAATGACATCAAATATTAATCCATTGAGAGTTCTGCATTAATTGAAGGAACTACATTGATTAAGAATCAAAATGGACTAGAATAAATCAAGTAAAGAAGAAAATGACTTAATATATTAATCGATTGAGATTTTTGACCTTATTGAACGAACTACAATGCATAACAACTAAAATAGACCCCCAAAAAAATATAGCAAATACCAAAATGACATAAAATATTAATCCATTGAGAAATTTTGAACTTATTGGACGAACTTAATTTATTTAGAAGCAAAATCGACTAGAATAAACCAAGTAAAGATCAAAATGACCTAAAATATTAATCAATTTAGAATTTTACACTTATTGGACCAATTACATTGATTAAGAACCAAAATGGAGATTAATAAACCTAGTAAAGACCAAAACAAGCCAAAATATTACTCGATTGAGAGTTTTTACAAATTGGATGAACTACATTCAATAAGAACCAAAATGTAATAGAATAAACCTAGTAAATTCCATAATAACCTAAAATCTTAATCAATCAAGATTTATCAACATATTGGACTTACTGCATTGATTAAGAACAAAAATGGACTAAAATATTAAATCATCGAGACTTTTGAACATATTGGACAAACTACGTTGAATAACAACTAAAATGGACAAATAAAACATTGCAAATAGAAAAATGACCTTAAATATTAATCCATTGAGACTTTTGATCTTATTGGACGAACTAGATTGATATAGCAGCAAAATGGACAAGAATAAACCTAGTGAAGTCCAAAATGACCTCAACTATAAATCCATTGAGACTATTGCACTTGTTGGACTAACTACATTGATTAAGAACCAAAATGGACTAGAATAACCTAAGTAAAGACCAAGATGACCTAAAATATTAATCTATTGAAACTTTTGCACTTATTGAAGGAACTGCATTATATAACAAGTAAAATAAATTAAAAAAAAAACATAACAACTACCAAATTGACCTAAAATACTAATCCATTGAGACATTTTGAACTTATTGGACGAACGTGATTTATTATGAATCTAAATGGATTAGAATAAACCAAGTAAAGACCAAAATGACCTAAAACATTAACCCATTTTGACTTTTTCACTTATTGGACCAACTACATTGATTAAGAACCAAAACATACATGACTAAACCTAGTAAATTCCATAATGACCTAAAATCTTAATCAATCAAGATTTATGCCCTTATTGGACAAACTACATTGATTAAGAACAAATATGGTCTAAAATATTCATCTGTTGAGACTTTTCCACTTATAAGATTAACTACATTGAATAACGACTAAAATGGAAAAAATAACCTAGCAAATAGCAAAATGACCTAAAATATTAATCTATTGAGACTTGTAAATTTATTGGACGAATTAGATAGACTAAAAAGGAAAACGGATTAGAATAAACCTATTTGTGACCAAAATGACCTAAAATATAAATCCATTGAGACTTTTGCACTTGTTGGGTGAACTACATTGATTAAGAACCAAAATGGACTAGAATAACCCAAGTATAGACAAATATCACCTAAAATATTAATACATTCAGAGTTTTTCACTTTTTGGACCAACTACAATGATTAAGAACCAAAAAGGATATGAGTAAACCTAATAAGCACAAAAATGAGCTAAAATATTGATTCATTAAGAATTTTTCACTTATTAGACGAACTACATTGAATAACAATTAAAATGGACAAAAAAATCAGCAAATACCAAAATGACCTCAAATATTAATCCATTGAGAGTTTTGAATTTGTTGGACTAACTACATTGATTTAGAACCAAGACGGACTATAATAAACTAAGAAAAGACACATATAATATAAAATATAAATCCTTTCAAACATTTGCACTTATTCATGAAACTACATTATATAAAAACTAAAATAGACCCCAATAAAACATTGCAAATACCAAAATAACCTAAAATATTAATCCATTGAGACATTTTGAACTTATTAGAGGAACAATTTTTATTTAGAAGTAAAATGGACTAGAATAAACCTGGTAAAGACCAAACTGACCTAAATTATTAATCCATTTAGGCTTTCGCACTTATTGAACCAACTACATTGATTAAAAACCAAAATGGACATGAATAAACATAGTAAAGACAAAAATGAGCTAAAATATTAATCAATTAAGAATTTTTTACTTATTGGACAAATCACACTAACTTAGAACTAAAATTGACTAGAATATACCAAGTAAATTCCATAATGAATGAAAATCTTAAAAAATCGAGATTTATGCTCTTATTAGACAAACTATATTGATTAAGAACAAAAATGGACTAAAATATTAATCCATTGAGACTTTTGCACTTTTTGGATGAACTACATTGAAAAATAACTAAAATGGAAAAATAAAACACAATCAAATAGCAAAATGACCTAAAATGCTTAATTCATTGAGACTATTGAGCTTATTGGACGAACTAGATTGATAAACAAGAAAAATGGACTAGATTAAAACTAGTGCAGACCAAAATGACCAAAAGTATTAAATCCATTTTGACTTTTGCACTTGTTAGAAGAACTACATTGGTTAAGAACCAAAATGGACTAGAATAACCCAAGTAAAACCATGGTGACCTAAAATATAAATCCATTCAGTCTTTTTCACTTATTGAACCAACTACATTGATTAAGAACAAAAATGTATATCAATAAACCTAGTAAACACGAAAATGAGCTAAAATATTAATTCATTATCACATTTTCCCTTATTGGACGAAATACATTGAATAACAACTAAAATGGAAAAGAATAGCTAATACAAAAACGACCTCAATTATTAATCCATTGAGAGTTTTGCATTTATTGGACGAACTATATTGAATAAAAACCAAAATATGATAGAATAAACCAAGTAAAGAAAAAAATGACCTACTATATTAATCGATTAAGTCTTTTGAACTTGTTGGTTGAACTACCCTGCATAACCACTAAAATATACCCCCAAAAAATAATAGCAAATACCATAATGACATCAAATATTAATCCATTGAGAAATTTTGAATTAATTGGACGAACGTGATTTATTTAGAAGCAGCATTGATTAGAATCAATCAAGTAAAAAGTGGCCTAAAATATTAGTAGAACTACATTGAATAACAACTAAAATGGATTAAAAAAAAACCAAGCAAACAACAAAAAGACCTAAAAATTTAATCCATTGAGACTTTTGAACTTATTAAACGAACTATATTTATTTAGAATTAAAATGGAATAAAATAAACCTAGTAAAGACCAAAATGACTTAAAATATTAATCTATTGAGACTTTTGCTCTTGTTGGACGAACTACATTGATCAAGAACCAAAACAGACTAGAATAACCTAAGTAAAGACTAAGATGACCTAAAATATTAATCAATTCAGACTTTTTCAATTATTGGACCAACTACATTGATTATCAACCAAAATGGATATGGATAAACCTAGTAAACAAGAAAATGAGCTAAAATCTTAATCCATTAAGACTTTTTTACTTATTGGACGAGCCACATTGAATAACAACAAAAATGAAGAAAAAAAATAGCAACTACCAAAATGACCTCAAATATTATTCCATTGAGAGTTTTGCATGTTTTAGACGAACTACATTGACTAAGAACTAAAATGGACTACAATAAACCAAAAAGACAAGGATGACATAAAATATTGAACGAACTACATTATATAAACACTAAAATAGACCCCCAAAAAAACATAACAAATACCAAAAAGACCTAAAATATTTATCCATTGAGACATTTTAAACTTATTTGACGAAGGTGATTTATTATGAAGCAAAATGGAATAAAATAAACCGAGTAAAGACTAAAATGACCTAAAACATTAATCCATTTAGACTTTTGCAATTATTGAACCAACTACATTGATTAAGAACCAAAACGGATAGGAATAACCCTAGTAAATTCCATAATGACCTAAAATCTTGATTAATCGAGATTTATGCACTTATTGGACGAACTGCATTGATTAAAAACAAATATGGACTAAAATATTCATCCACTGAGACTTTTGCACTTATTCGATGAAGTACATTGAATAACATATGAAATGGACAAGAAAACCTAGCAAATAGCAAAATGACCAAAAATATTAATCTATTGAGAGTTTTAAACTTTTTGGACGTGCTATTAGATTTAGAAGCAAAATGGGCTAGAATAAACCTAGTTATGACCAAAATGACCTTAAATATAAATCCATTTAGACTTTTGCACTTGTTGGATTAACTACATTGATTAAGAACAAAAATGGCCTAGAATAACCCAAGTATACACCAATTACATTGAATAACAACTAGAAAGGACAAAAAAATAGAAAATACCAAAATGACCTCAAATAATAATCCTTTGAGAGTTTTGCATTTATTTGACGAACTACATTGATTAAGAACCAAAATGGACTATAATAAATTAAGAAAAGACACATATGACCTAAAATATTAATCCATTGAAACTTTTGCACATATTGAAGAAATTACATTATATAAAAACTAAAATAGACCCCAAAATAACATAGCATATACCAAAATGACCTAAAATATTAATCCATTAAGACATTTTGAACTTATTAGACGAACTAGATTTATTTAAAAGTAAAATGGACTAGAATAAATCAGGTAACGACCAAAATGACCTTAAATATTAACCCATTTAGACTTTCACACTTATTGGACCAACTACATTCATTAAGAACCAAAATGGACATGAATAAACCTAGTAAATTCAATAACGACATAAAATCTTAATCAATCAAGATTTATGGACTAGTTGCAGGAACTACATTGATTAAGAACAAAAAATGACTAAAATATTAATACATTGAGACTTCTGCACTTATTGGATGGATTACATTGAAAAACAACTTAAATGGACAAATAAAACACATACTAATAGCAAAATGACCTAAAATATTAATCTGTTGAGACTTTTGAGCTTATTCGATGGACTAGATTTATACAAAATCAAAATGAACTAGATTAAACCTAGTGAAGACCAAAATGACTACGTTAAGACTTTTGCATTTGTTAGACAAACTACATTGATTAATGTAACGCTCCAAATTTTTGATCCAAAGATTACTTAAAAGTATTTATTTTCGTTTAAACACAACTATAATTTTTTTTCTTAGGAGTAGTTCGTCATGTGATAATTTTAAGATGCGTCAGAAAATGTCTTGATATATTTTTTTTTTTGTAAAAGAATGTAATGCAATTTACTAAAATATTATTTATTCATTTATTTGCAAAATTAATATTCTAGTTGTTAGATCAATATTCATTTATGCTCCAAAATAAAAAAAAATTTGTTTAAGTGAAATTCAAAAGAAGCAAGGTTGACTAAAATTAATGACATTCAATTATTTACTAGCAAATGAAATCTCACTTCCGCATTTCTATTAAAAGTTAATAATGAAGAGTAAATAACTTTACAATGTACCACAAATAACTTTCATTTTTCCATGCACATGTACCAATCAAACATCATTCATGCAATTCTTTGACATCATTAGTACCTAAATGTTGGTGTAAGGGGTCAGTTCATCCCACAACAAAAATTAAACCAAATAATAAATTAACAGCCATAAAATATGAATATAAAATCCTTTTGTAATAAAAGATTTAAAAAAATTGATTCTTTAATAGTTAACAAAGATGAATCAAAAGTCATAAAATGTATATAAATAAATCAAGTAGCTACCTAATAGCAAATAATTAGATCAAAATAAAAATAACAACAAAATGAATGCAAGTTATGTGTGCTCCTAAACATGTATCATCCGGATATAACCAGCCACACTGAAGTCCACACAGGCATCCACCCAGAAGTCACCCATACCAATGGGAAAAACTAAACCAGCCACACATGCGTCCACAAAGATGCATGTGATATGTCATGAAATGATAATGATGCTCAAAAGGTACATTTAAGAACCAAAATGGACTAGAATAACCCAAGTAAAGACATCATGACCTAAAATATTAATATGTTCAAACTTTTGCACTTATTGGACCAACCACATTGATTAAGAACCAAAATGGATATGAGTAAACCTAGTAAATGTAACACCCCGGCCCTCCAGCATTACCGACAATGTTACCTCATAAGCGAAAAATGACCTAATATATTAATCGATTGAGACTTTTTAACTTATTGGACGAACTACAATGCATAACAACTAAAGTAGACCCCCTAAAAAACATAGAAAACACCAAAATGACATAAAATATTAATCCATTGAAAATTTTGAATTAATTGGACAACTGTGATTTATTTAGAAGCAACATTGATTAGAATAGATCAAGTAAAGACCAAAATAACCGAATATATTAATCTATTTAGAATTTTGCGCTTACTGGACCAACTACATTGGTTAAAAACCAAAATGGACATGAATAAACCTAGTAAAGACGAAAATGAGTTAAAACATTACTCCATTAAGACTTTTTTACTTATTGGATAAACTACACTGATTTAGAATCAAAGTGGACTAGAATAAGCCTATTAAATTCCATAATGACCTAAAAATTTAATAAATCAAGATTTATCAATACATTGAAAAACAACTTAAATGGACAAATAAAACACATACCAATAGCAAAAACACCTGAAATATTAATCCATTGAGACTTTTGAACTTATTGGACGAACTAGACTAATATAGAAGCAAACTGTACTAGAATAAACCTAGTGAAGACCAAAATGAGCTAAGAACCAAAATGGATATGAATAAACCTAGTAAACACAAAAATGAGCTAAATTATTACTGCATTATGACATTTTCACTTATTGGACCAACTACATTGAATAAAAACTAAAATGGAAAAAAATAACAAATACCAAAATGATCTCAAATATTAATCCATTGAGAGTTTTTCGTTTATTGGAGGAACTACATTGAATAAAATCAAAATGGGCTAGAATAAACCAAGTAAAGATGAAATGACCTAATAAATTAATTGTTTGAGACTTTTGAACTTATTGGTTGAACTACACTGCATAACCACGAAAATAGACCCCAAAAAAATCATAGCAAATACCAAAACGACATAAAATATTAATTCATTGAGAAATTTTGAATTAATTGGACGAACTTGATGTATTTAGAAGATACATTGATTAGAATAAATAAAGTAAAGCTCAAAATTACCTAAAATATTATTCCATTTAGAATTTTCCACTTATTGGACCAACTACATTGATTAAGAACCAAAATGGAGATGAATAAACTTAGTAAAGACCAAAATGAGCTAAACCATTAATCCCTAGTAAATTCCATAGTGACCTAAAATCTTAATCAAGCGAGATTTATGCCTTTATTGGAAGAACTAAATTGATTAAGAAAAAAATGCACTAAAATATAAATCCATTGAGACTTTTGCGCTTATTGGTAGAACGACATTGAATAAATGGACTAAAATTTTAAACCATTGAGACTTTTGAACTTATTGAATGAACTATATTTATTTACAAGAAACATGAACTAGAATAAACATAGTAAAGACCAAAATAACTAAAAATATTAATCCATTGAGATATTTGCACTTGTTGGAAGAACTACATTGATCAATAACCAAAAAGGACTAGAATAACCGAAATAAAGACTACGATGACCTAAAATATTAATTCATTCGGACTTTTGCACTTATTGGACCATCTACATTGGTTAAGCACCAATGGGGATATGAATAAACCAAGTAAACACCAAAAGAAAAGTTAAAATATTAATCCATTAAACTTTTTCACTTATTTGACGAATAACATTGAATAACTAGTAAAATGGAAAAAAAATATAGCAATTACCAAAATGACTTCAAATAATAATCCATTGATCATTTTGCATTTTTGGGAGGAATTACAATAAATAAGAACTAAAATGGACTAGAATAAACTAAGAAAAGACACACATGTCCTAAAATATTAATCCATTTATATTTTCGCACTTATAGAACCAACTACGTTGATTAAGAACCAAAATGGATTTGAATAAATCTAGTAAAGACGAAAATTTGCTAAAACATTAATGAATAAAACTGTTTTTACTTATTGGACGAACTACACCAATTTAGAACAAAAATGGACTAGAATAATCCTAGTAAATTCCATAATGACCTAAAAACTTAATCAATCAAGATTATGCACTTATTGAACGAACTACATTGATTAAGAACAAAAGTGGACTAAAATATTAATCCACTGAGAATTTTGCACTTATTGGACGAACTACATTGAAAAACAACTAAAATGGTCAAATCAAAAAAATACAAATAGCAAAATGAGCTAAAATATTAATCAATTGAGACTTTTGATCTCATTGGACGAACTAGATTGATACATAAGCAAAATGGACTAGATTTAATCCATTGAGAAATGTAATACTAATTAGACGAACTTGATTTATTTAGAAGCAAAATTGATTAAGATATTAATCTGTTTGAGACTTTTGCACTTGTTGGACGAACTACATTGATCAAGAACCAAAATGAACTCGAATAACCCAAGTAAAGACTAAGATTACCTAAAATATTAAGTCATTCAGACTTTTGTAGTTATTGGACCAAAAGTACATTGATTAGGAACCAATATGGATATGAATAAACCAAGTAAACACCAAAATAAGCTAAAATATTAATCCATTAAGTCTTTTTCACTTATTGGACGAACTACATGGAATAACAACTAAAATGGACAAAAAAATAACAAATACCAAAATGACCTCAAATAATAATTAATTGACAGTTTTGTATTTATTGGACGAACTAAAATAAATAAAAACCGAAATGGACTAGAATAGACCAAGAAAAGACACAAATAACCTAAAATATTAATCCATTGACAGTTTTGCACTTATTGAACGAATTACATTATATAACAACTAAAATAGACCCAATAAGAAAAATACTGAAATGACCTAAAATATTAATCCATTGAGACATGTTGAATTTATTGGATGAACTAGATTTTTGTAGAACCAAAATGGACTAGAATAAACTAATTAAAGACCTAAATGTTCTAAAATATTAATCCATTTACACTTTTGCACTTATTGAACCAACTACATTGATTAAGAACCAAAATGGAAATGAACAACAAAATGGAAATGAATAAACCTACTATAGACCAAAATGAGCTAAAATATTAATCCATGGAGACTTTTTCACAAACTGGAAGAACTACAATGATTAAGAACCAAAATTGACTAGAATAAACATAGAAAATTCTATAATGACATATAATCTTAATAAATTGAGGTTCATGAACTTATTTGACGAAATACGTTCATTAAGAACAAAAACGGATTAAAATATTAGTCCATTGAGACTTTTGCACTTATTGAACTAATTACATTGAATAACAACTATAATGGACAAAAAAACCTAACAAATTGCAAAATGGACGAGAATAAACCTAGATAAGAACAAAATAACCTAAAATATAAATCCATCGAGATCTTTGCACTTGTTGGACGAACTACATTGATTCAGAACCAAAATGGACTAGAATAACTCAACTAAAGACCAAAATGACCTAAAATATTAATCCATTCAAACTTATGCACTTATTGGACCTACTACATTAATTAAGAACCAAAATGGATATAAATAAACATAGTACACACCAAAATGACCTAAAATATTGATCCATTAAAACTTTTTCACTTATTGGATGAATTACATTGGATAAAACTAAAATGGAAAAAAAATAGCAAATTCCAAAATGACCTCAAATAATAATACAAAATAGACTAGAATAAACTAAGAAAAGACATAGGTGACCTTAAATATTAAGCCGTTGAAACTTTTGCACTTATTGACAAAAATACTTAAAAAAAATTAAAATAGACCCAAAAAAACATAGCGGATATCAAAAAGACCTAAAATATTTCTCCATTGAGACTTTTGATCTTATTGGACGAACTAGATTGATACATACGCAAAATGGACTACATATAATCCATTGAGAAATTTTGAACTAATTGGACGAACGTGATTTATTTAGAAGCAAAATTGATTAGAATAAATCAAGTAAAGCCCAAAATGACTTACAATATTAATCCATTGAGACTTTTGCACTTGTTGGAGGAACTACATTGATCAAGAACCAAAATGGATTAGAATAACCATAGTAAAGACTAATATTACTTAATATATTAATCTATTAAGACTTTTCAACTTATTGAAAGAACTACAATGAATAACTACTAACATGGACAAAACAATAGCAAATCCCAAAATGACCTCAAATCATAATTCATTGACAGTTTTGCATTTATTGAACGAACTACAATAAATAAAAACTAAAATGGACTAGAATAGACCAAGAAAAGACATAAATGACCTAAAATATAAATCCATTGAAACCTTTGAACTTATTGAAGGAATTACATTATATAACAACTTTTTGTAGACCCAAAAAAAATTATCAAAATGACCTAAAATATTAATCCATTTTGAAATTTTGAACTTATTAGACAAACTAGAGTTATTTAGAAGCATAATGGACTAGAATAAACCAATTAAAGACCTAAATGTTCTAAAATATTAATCCATTTAGACTTTTGCACTTATTGAACAAACTGCATTGATTAAGAACCAAAATGGAAATGAATAAACCTAGTATAGACTAAAATGAGCTAAAATATTAATTAATTGAGACTTTTTCAGAAATTGGATGAACTACATGGATTAAGAACCAAAATTGACTAGAACAAACCTAGAAAATGCCACAATGACCTAAAATCTTAATAAATTGAGGTTTATGAACTTTTTTGACAAAATATATTCATTAAGAACAAAAACAGATTAAAATATTAGTCCATTGAGACTTTTGCACTTATTGGACTAACTAAATTGAATAACAACTAAAATGGACAAAAAAACCTAACTAATAGCAAAATGGCCTAATATATTAATCCATTGAGACTTTTGAATTTATTGAACATACTAAATAGATTTAGAAGCAAAATGGACGAGAATAAACCGAACTACATTGGATAACAACTAAAATGGACAAAACAAATAGCATATTCCAAAATGACCTCAAATAATAATCATTGAAGTTTTGCATTTATTGGACGAACTACTTTAGTTTAGAAGCAAAATGGACTAGAATAAACTAAGAAAAGACATATATGACCTTAAATATTAATTTGTTGAAACTTTTGCACTTATTGAAGAAAATACTTTAGAAAAACTAAAATAGACCAAAAAAAAAAACATAGAGAATATCAAAAAGATCTAAAATATTAATACATTTTGATATTTTGAACTTATGGGAAAAACGTGATTTATTAAGAAGCAAATATTAATCCTTTAAATTTTTCACTTATTGGACCAAATACAATTATTGTGAACCAAAATTGACATGAAAAAATCTAGTAAAGACAAAAATGGCCTAAAATATTAATCCATTGAGAGTTTTACACTTATCCGACGAACAACATTGATTTAGAACCAAAATGGACTAGAATAAACCTAGTAAAATATAGAATGACCTAAAATCTTAATCAATCGCGATTTATGCACTTATTGGACGTATTGCATTGATTAAAATAAAAATTGGACTAAAATATTAATCCATTGAGACCTTTTAGGATGAACTACATTGAATAACAACTGAAATGATCAAATAAATTAATTGAGACATTTAAAGTTGTTGGACAAACTACAATGATTAAGAACCATTATGGACTAGAATAAACCAATAAAAAATAAATATGACATAAAATTTTAACCAATTCAAACTTTTAAATTTATTGAAGGAACTACATTGATTAAGAACCAAAATGGATATGAATAAACCAAGTAAATACAAAAATGAATTAAAATAGTAATCCATTAATACTTTTTCACTTATTGGACGAACTACATTGCATAACAACTAATATGGACAAAAAAATAACAAAGACCAAATTTTACTAAAATACTAATCCATTGAGTTTTGCATTTATTGGACGATCTAAATTGATTAAGAACCAAAATGGACTATGTGACACCCTAAACCCCAAAATAACATTTATAATAATATATACTAAATTATTTGAAGAAAACTTGCAGCGGATAATGAAAATCTGTTAAAGAGAATAAAAACTTTAATATCTAATTTAGGATATCACATTTCTCTAAATACACATGTAACAATTCGACTTTGTTCCTCAATTAAAATAGTACAATATCAATGAACTTGATTTAACTAGAATTTCTTGATTTAATTCCCAAGACTTACTCATACTAAATTTTCATATAAAAAGTCATTTGTAATAAGTAAAATACACATTACAACTCTTAATTCCCGGTATCACCTATCAAAGCGGGGTTTCTCCCAAACTTGAACTTCGAGACAATTAACCTGTAATAACTGCGATTTCGCAAACGCATGGCCAAGCCTGTCAAACACAAACAACGGAGGAGGTGAGTTTTGAAATCATGCTGATAGTATAATATAAATAAGAGGAACACACAATTAATCATCAATAAACCTTATCATTACACAAACATTCTTCAAGGAAAAACATCACATTATATAGTCAAAATCAAAGAAAATCCATACACTTCACTGTAACATCAAATAATCACATAAATTATTATCACACATAATACATATTAATCACAACAAAACAATCACAAGAAAATGCAATGTTATGCATGAGCTTAGACTCTACATCACAATGTGGTACCATTATAACTCTGAAGGACTTGGTTAGGAGGCTTGATACTTTGCCACCATCCTGGTGGACGGACAATTCAAATTGTCCCTGTCCTCATAGATCCTCTCAACTCAACCCGAGACACATATACGTGACAATCGAGGTAAACATGTGTTGTGTGGTAGCTCTCGACATTTGAAGTGCTACCTCTAAGTCACCTAGGAATTCCCCACCGGAATACCTCCAATGTCTAACAATCTTGCCTTTAGGCTCGACAGCAGACCGCCACAATCAGACTCATTCAGTTGTACTTCCCCAGAATCACTAGGCTTGTCACGCCCTAACTATACGATGACAAAATAATCTCCACTTCACAGATTCACAATATTTATTTTCTCCCCTCGTTGGTATATGATACTCCATTAAAACCATCATCTCAAACACAAATTGAAATCACCATTATTTCATCAACTATGGGGTTAATTCAATATTCTCATCACGGTTTAGAACATCACTATCATCATCATCACATAAACTCATCACAAATTTATAGCATCACTATCATCAATCAAACATTATCACAAATTTATAACGTCACAATTATTAATCGTACATCATTATCGTTGCATAAAATTATCACAACACATCCATAATTTGTTATCACATCACATAAACTCATCTAATCACACATATATAAATTTAATTCGACACCCAATATCACAATAATATCAATATCGCACATTCAAATAAATTAAATCAATCAACACCCTACAAATATTTCTATTCTATACTTTAATCTCACAATTTCCATATTTTCACATCAATTAATTCATCCCTCAAAGGGCTACTGCCATACGTAGTGAGCCCCGGATGAATCCTTGGGAAATACAGTTTTCCCTTTCATCTCAAATTATATTATACTCATGAATTCAAACGCTCTTTCACCCCTTACCTTATTTCGACGCTTTCACACACAAATAGGATTCCACGAGCAAACAACCTTTGTTCATTGACTCTTTGTCCATCAATCAATCTAACTCGACAGTTTATGGGTAAACGTTAAAAATAAAATATGAGAAGATACTCTAAAAACTAAATTCGAAATTCGATCAAGGAAAATTACCATAAATCAGAAAACCAATCAGTGGATAATATATCCACTTTTCACACAGTCGTTTTGGCGTTGGTTTCACTCAAATCGGACTTACGGTGAAGGAGAATTGTGCAAAATAACGAATTCTACAAACGGAGAAGTCGAGTATTTTAGAGAGAAATTGGGGTTGTTTAAAATTCTGGAAAATTATGTTTAATGGACTAGTTAAATGAATGAAATAACATACTCAAATTTGGGCAAAAATGGCGAAAGTTTTCTGGACAGTTATCGATCACCGATGCCAAACGATAGGTTGTTGTTGTGTTTCCACTTTGGTTTCAAAGTTGCCCGTCCAATTCCCTTTTTTTTTTGTTGATTTATTTTATTAACAATTAGGGTTCACACATGGTTTAAACTCATTGGTCCCTTTGTTTATTTTTAAATAAAATCAATAATTAATAAAACTAATGTTTTAACATTTTTTTAACATGATTTAATTACTAAATATTGCTAATATTTCTGAACTAATATTTTATAAAATAAAGTAATAAATCGTTTAAAATATATTAATAATCAAAACTTTCATATTCAAAATAATCACCCTAATGATACTTTTTTTTTAATACTCACATTAAAATACTATTATAATTAGAGAATATTCAAAATTATAAAATAAATATGTATTAAATCAACACTTAATATTAAATACTAAATCATACTAAATATATATATAATCACAATATCATAATAAGTATATAAAAATAAAGAAAATCAAACACAATATTACCACTATCTCAAGATAATTATTTATAAAGTAAATAATTAAAATAAAATATATTTAGAATTAAATTAATATAATGAAGTACACATTTAATAATAGTCAAACGTATAAAAGAATGATATATTAATTGGGTGTGCGTATATACACGTAAAATCTATAAAATCTTTTTCTTTAAAATATATATTACACTAAATACTATTATTTTTTTAAAAATATATCAAATAATAAATTATAATATTTATTATTTATATTGCTCATGTAATCTAGTATATATAAAACTAGCACATCATAAAAATCACCTATATAACGGAAATTAATCACAAAGTTTATTAACATATATTTTATAATAATTTTAACATCAAATTAATTATTTAAAATCCTATTTAATTAATAAAATAGTTTATCATAAAATTTAGGGTGTTACAATTCAGCCTTTGTTAAAGAATTTCGTTCTCGAAATTTGTGGTTAGTGAACTAATATCTAACTTACCACCCTCAAGATTCAAACTTAGTCTACAAACATATTTAAAACATTCAATCTCCAATTAAGCACAACATGTAAAAAATCAACTAACATAGCATGATAGAATAACATGACAAAATAAATCAATTAAACACAACATTTATCATTCAATTATGAAATAAAATATCACATTTATCATTCCATTATGAAATAAAATACCATAGAGTTGCTCACTGTAATTTACATATAAAACATAACATAACATATAGATTTTGCAAATAATAATGTAGTTCATTTAGTTTGGTTAAATGAAACACATTTCACGTACGTTGTCAATTTCAACTAGTTCTTTCAAACCAAATATTACTAGTTTTACTCCTTAAAATAAAGTCTAAATCCTATCACCAAACATTCAACAAATTTAACTTAGGTCTGACAAAGAGAGCTATTTTTAAAATATTAAGCACATCTAACAACTTAATAATATTATAATAGATTTACAATCAATTACTCTATAAAAACATGCGCCGTATATAATCAAGGAGAAAGAAAAAAAAAAAAATATAGAGATACTATTTCCTAATAACATATATTTAATAATTAAATTCATTCAATTGATATAAGCGATGAACATGTTTTTTAACTATTTAAAAATAAAATTAAAAGGTACTTCTAACAAAATAACGAGTTATCGTTTTCTCTTTTATTGACGATGAGTCATCGGGGTAGCTAGTCCCTCCTAGTCATGTAGCCAACTACTTAAGGAACTATAACTGTAGTCATTCAATTTCTAATATGGATAATTTAAAGTATCTTTAACGTGGTTCAAGAGTGCGAAGGCGGCGCCACAACTCCTACTCCTTACTTCAAGTTAAAAACTCGCTTAATTACACATTGACAATAATTTATTGGTAATTTACAATTAGTTACAATAACAAGGAAATGACACTAGTATCAATATATAATCATTAATCCGATTGAAGAAATATAGAACTATTTCACTTTTAGATGCTCTCGACTACTCTAACTCTATACACCAATTCCCAACAATTAGAACACTTGAAACACGAACAATATAACATTTACATAATCATATACACATTCAAATAACTAATCCAAAAATTAGCACCAAAATTTTATGTTCATCTCATAACTCAAACGATGATTCAAAAAATGAAACATATTCTCATAGAGGTCTAACTGCTCCAAATTGATCACGATTAAATTTTCTTTTGAGTTAACCATCACTTAAAAGTTACAACAAATGGAAGAATATATAGATTTTCCTAGTAGAAGATAAGATAAATAATTATTTACTAGAAGATACAATACATTACCAAACCAAATTGAATCAGGTAGTGCAAAAACCACTTTCAAGGTTACACATCATTCTAAAAATCAATTTCTAGACTTAAATTATTATTAAAAAAATATCACTAACCATATAGCACCCAAAAATAATTCATTGAGAATTTAAAAATTTTCTTTAAATTATTTTTCAATAATTCAAGTCTAAATAAAAACAACTAAGATAAATTACGGATATTTTTAAAATCTATAAGATTTCTAAAAATTCATTCATATTTTAATCATCAAAAACACATTTTTAAATAGTTCATCACTTTAAATATATATATATATATATATATATGTTTGGAGGGAAAAAGAAAGGAAAAGGAAAAAGGAAAGAAAAGGAAAAGGAAACAAACAGAGGAAAGGAAAGGTAAAAGGAACCCATTCTTCCTCTCCCTGCCTCGCGAACCCTTCATTGTTCTTCTCCTTCGTTTTTTTTCTTTGGACGGACAATTCAAATTAGCCATGTCCTCATAGATCCCCTCAACTCAACCTTAGACACATATACGTTACAGTCGAGGTAAACGTGTGTCGCGTGGTAGCTCCCGACATTTGGAGTGCTACCTCAAAGTCACCTAGGAATTCCCCACCTGAATACCTCCAAGGTCTAACAATCTTTCCTTCAGGCTCGACAACAGACCGCCACGATCAGGCTCATTCAGTTGTACTTTCCCAGAATCACTAGGCATGTCAGGCCCTACCTATTTGATGACAAAATAATCTTCACTTCACCAATTCTCAATATTTATTTTCTCCCCTCGTTGGCCTATGATACTCCATTAAGACCGTCATCTCAAACACAAATTGGAATCACAATTATTTCACCAACTATGGGTTTACTTCAATATTCTCATCACAAATTCACAACATCACTATCATTAATTATATATCATCACATAAACTCGTCACAAATTTATAGCATCACTACCATCAATCATACATCATCACATAGGCTTGTATTATCAAATCACATAAACACGTCTAATCAAACATATACATAAATTTCATTCGACATCCAATATTACAATAATATCAAATATCTCACATTTAATAAAAATAAATCAAACATCACAATAATATCAAATACCACATATTTAATGAAGTTAAATCAATCAACGCCTTATAAATATTTCTATTCCATATTTTAATCTCACAATTCCCATATTTTTACATTAATAAATTTATCATTCAAATGACTACTGCCATACGTAGCGAGCACCGAATGAATCATTGGAAAATACGGTTTTCCCGTTCATCCCACATTATACTATACTCATGAATTCAAACGCTCTCTCACCCTTTACCTTATTTCGACGCTTTCACACACGAATATGATTCCACCAGCAAACAGCCTTTGTTCATTGACTCTTTGTCCTTCAATCGATCTAACTCGACAATTTATGGGTAAACGTTAAAAATAAATTATGAGATCATACTCTAAAAACTAAATTTGAAATTCGGGCAAATAAAATTACCATAAATCAGAAAACCAATCGGTGGATAATTTAGCCACTTTTCACACGGTCGTTTTGGCGTTGGTTTCACTCAAATTGAGGTTGTTAAAAAACAGGAAAATTATGTTTAATTGACGAGTTAAATGAATGAAATAACATACTCAAATTTGGGCGAAAATGGAGAAAGTTTTATAGAACAGTTATCGACCATGTAACATCCTAAATTATATAATAAACTATTTTATTAGTTAAGTACGATTTTAAATAATTAATTTAATATTAAAATTATTTTAGAACATATGATGATAAACTTTCTGACAAATTTTTGTTATATAGGTGTTTTCTATGATGTGCTATTTTTATAAATTTTGATTACATGAGCGATATAAATAATAATTTTATATTTTATTATTTGATATAATTTTTTAAAAAAACTAATAGTATTTTAGTGTAATACATATATTTTAAAGAAAAACATTTTATGCGATTTTACGTGTATGTACGGGTATCCAATTAATGTAATACTTTTATGTGCGCTTGACTGATGTTAAGTATGCACGTAGTTATATTTCAATTATTTATAACTATTTTCTATTTTTAGTTATTTTTTTATAAATAATTATCTTGAGATAGAATTGATATTGTGTTTGATTTCGTTTATTCTTATATACTTGTTATGACATTGTGATTTTATATATATTTATTATGATTTAGTAATTAATATAAAATATTGATGTTATATTTATTTATTTTATACTTTTGACTATTTTCTAATATGTTGGTATATTTATAATGTGAGTATTTTGAGAAATAAGTATAATTGAAGAGATTATTTTGAATGTGAGAGTTTCAATAATTAGTTTTGAAATATTAATAATGTTTTATTAATGAAATTTTGTTTTAAAAAAATAAATAAAATAAAACTAGTAACATTCTTTAATGCGCAGCCAACTAATATAACATTCTTTTATGCGTTTGACTAATATTAAATGTGTACTTAATTATATTTATTTAATTCTAAATATATTTTATTTTAATTATTTATTTTATAAATATTTATCTTGAAATAGTGGTAATATTGTGTATGATTTTCTTTATTTTTATATACTTATTATGATATTGTGATAATATATATATTTAGTATTATTTAGTAATTAATATAAAGTGTTGATTTTACACTTATTTATTTTATAATTCTGAATATTCTCTAATGATGATAGTATTTTAATGTGAGTATTTTTTTAAAAAAGTATCATTTGGGTGATTATTTTGAATATGAGAGTGTTGATTATTAATATATTTTAAAAGATTAATTACTTTATTTTATAAAATATTAGTTTGGAAATATAAGCAATATTTAGTAATTAAATTATGATAAAAAAATGTTGAAACATTAGTTTTAGTTATTATTGGTTTTATTTAAAAATAAATAAAGGGACCAATGGGTTTTACCAACCCTAATTGTTAATAAAATAAAACAACCAAAAAAACAAAAAGGAATTGGACGGGCAGCTATCAAACCAAAGTGGAAACACAACAACAAGAACCTTTCGTTTGGCACCGGTGATCGATATCTATTCCATAAAAGTTTCTATGTTTTCGTCGAACTTTCAGTATGTTGTTTTACTCATTTAACTATTCAATTAAACACAATTTTCTAGATTTTTAACAACCCCAATTTATCTCTAAAATACCCTCGTTCGTTAGCACCGTTCTTCACCGTAAGTCTGATTTGAGTGAAACCAACGCCAAAACGACTGTGTGAAAAGTGGCTATATTATCAACTAACTGGTTTTTTCAAATTTACGGTAATTTTCTTTGACCGGTTTTCGAATTTAGTTTTTTAGAATATCTCCTCATAATTTATTTTTTACGTTTACCCATAAACTGTCGAGTTAGATCGATTGAAGGACAAAGAGTCAAAGAACAAAGACTGTTTGGTTGTGGAATCATATTCATAGGTGAAAGCGTCGAAATAAGGTAAGGGTGAGAGAATGTCTGAATTCATGAGTATAATATATTGTGAGATGAACGTGAAAACTGTATTTCCCAATTATTCATCAAAGGCTCGCTACGTACGGCAATATCCCTTTGAGTGATAAATTAATTAATGTGCAAATAAGAAAAATGTGAGATTAAAATGTGGAATGGAAATATTTATAAGGTGTTGATTGATTTAATTTCGTTAAATGTGTGATATTTGATATTATTGTGATATTTAACATTATTGTGATTTTTGATATTATTGTGATATTTGATATTATTGTGATATTTGATATCATTGTGATATTTGATTTCAAATGAATCTGGAGCATATATTTGATTAAATGAGTTTATGTGAATGCAGTGTATAATGTAAGTTTATTTGATGATGATGTGTGATGTATGATACAAATATGTCATAAATTTATGTGATGATAATGACGATGTTTGATTGATGATAGTGATTCTATAAAATTGTGATGAGTTTATGTGCTGAGATATGATTAATGATAGTGATATTGTGAATTTGTGATGAGAATATTGAAGTAACCCCATAGTTGGTAAAATAATTTTGATTCCAATTTGTGTTTGAGATGACGGTCTTAATGGAGTACCATAGGCCAACGAGGGGAGAAAAAAAATATTGAGAATTTGTGAAATGGAGATTATTTTGTCATCATATAGATAGCGCCTGACAAGCCTAGTGATTTGATTGATGATAGTGATTCTATAAAATTGTGATGAGTTTATGTGCTGAGATATGATTAATGATAGTGATATTGTGAATTTGTGATGAGAATATTGAAGTAACCCCATAGTTGGTAAAATAATTTTGATTCCAATTTGTGTTTGAGATGACGGTCTTAATGGAGTACCATAGGCCAACGAGGGGAGAAAAAAAATATTGAGAATTTGTGAAATGGAGATTATTTTGTCATCATATAGATAGCGCCTGACAAGCCTAGTGATTCCGAGGAAGTACAACTGAATGAGCCTGATCGTGGCGGTCTGCTGTTGAGCCTTAAGGCAAGATTGTTACCTCAACTGTCACGTATTCAGGTGGAGAATTCCTAGGTGACTTGGAGGTAGCACTCTAAATGTCGGGAGCTACCATGCAACTCACGTTTACCTCAACTGTCACGTATATGTGTCTCGGGTTGAGTTGAGGGGATCTATAAGGACTGGGAAAATTTGAATTGTCCGTCCACCAAGATGGTGGCATAGTATCAAGCCTCCTAACCACGTACTTTAGAGTTAGAATGGTACCACATTGTGAAGTAGAGTCTAAGCTCATGCATAGCATTGCATTTTATTGTGCTTGTTTTGTTGTGATTAATATGTATCGTGTGTGGTGAAAATTTATCTTAAATGATTTGATATTATAGTGAACTTTATTGATTTTCCTTGAGTGAATTGCCTTTTAACGTGATATTTTCTTGATGGAATGTTTGTGTAATGATACAATTCTATTATGATTGTTTGTGTGTTCTTCTTACTAGTATTGTACAATCATCATGATTTTGAAACTCACCTCCTTCATTGTTAGTGTTTGATTGGCTTGGCCCTGCGTTTGCGAAATCGCAGTTATTACAGGTTAATGAATCTTGAAGTTCATGTTTGGGAGGAACCACGCTCTTATAGGTGATACCGGGAATAAGGGTTTAAATTGTATTTTACGTATTTAATTTGAAACGAATTTTTGCATGAAAATCTTAGAAGTACTAGTAATTTTTTAAATTAAATCAAGTAATAATACTTAAATCAAGCTTATTGAGATTACACTATTTTAATGGAGAAAATAAGTTTAAAGTGTTCCTTTTGATTTTTGAGAAATGTGATATCCTAAATTAAAAATAAAAGATTTTATTTTATTGGAAATAAATTTTATTTATCCACTGTAAATTTTATAGGAATATTATATAACTTGTTATATATATTATTTTGGGGTTTAGGGTGTCATATTAGTGGTATCAGAGCAGGTGTGTCGAATCAGACCGAGTGGGTTATATGTCGGTTAGAATTATCAACCTTGAGTCAATTGTTTTTTTACCTGTGCTCCCATTTAAGTGTTGAAATACTTACTTTTTACTATACTTGTGTTAAGTGGTATGTATTTTTCTATTGCAATACATGATTCCTGAAAGATTATTGTTAATTGTTAAGTACTTGCTTATTCTTGTTTTATTGTGGATTCTCTTATTTTTGAAGATAATTGTTAACCGTTAATTGTTTGCTTGTTCTTGTTGTATTGTGTATTTGTTAAGATTTGAGTTAATTTGAATTGTTGACATGATTACATTAATTACTTTTGATTGAATTTGTGGCTTGTGTTTTTAAATTTGATTATTTGCTCCTTGTTACGGTGGATAGCTATTAATAATTTTTTAATTGACTAGCTATATTTTTGAAATTGTTAATTTATTCGTCGTAATACTAGTTATTGATTGATAGATCTTGTCTTTACGGTCATTATTGAAGTTTTGATCTTGCGAATGAATTCAATTTAGAATGTTAGTAGTAGTTGTGAAATATTAGGAAATTCATATTATTAATAATATTAATTGTTGAATATTAAGGTTGTTACACCTTAGATTTTTTTTTTCATTTTAAAAAAATGACATTTGAAGGAATTAATGTTAAGTTATTTTGTAAAATGCAAATAATTTTGTTTTAATTACTCTTGATTATCTTAAAGAAATTAAATTGAGTTGAATTTTTGTTGATTTGATTTTATGTAATATTTAAAATAGATGAAAATTTACATCATATTTTACTACGTGTTCTTTTTTAGAAAATAAAAAGGATTTGTTGTTATGTTGGTTTAGAGTGGCTGATATGAATATTGAATATCGAGTATGTTGGGATATTTCATTTGGAATGATTAATTGATGGATTATGATATTATGAACTCATTAGAGTATGACTTAATATTATAGTTTTAGATTTTAAGAACTCATCAATGATTTATAATGGTACAAAAAAAATGGGGGGTCACATGATAAAATGTCTACTAATTGAGAAAGAGAAGGGAAAAAAAAGTATTTTAAAACGTGGATTTTAATTTTAAATCACTTAAAAGTGTTGATGGTTGCATCTAAATGATTAATGTTTATATATTGCTTTTGAATTCAAATTAGGACAATCTTCATGGTTTTGAAATAATATAAAATTCATATTATTAGCAATAGTAATTCTTGAATATTTAAGGTTGGTCGAAATTTTATAGTTAGACTTTTAGAAACATAGAATTGTGAAGGGATTAAATTTGATTTATTTATAAAAGGAAATATTTTATATGTGGATTATTGTTGACTTTTTTTAGAAAATTAGATTGTGTTGGAGTTGTGTTGATTCTTAAAATAATAATAATATATATATATATATATATATATATATTTATGATGATTTTATTTAAAATTTAGACTAGTCAACAAGAGAAAAATAATTTACGCCAAGTTTTACTATGTGCTGTTTTAAAAAAAATCTAGAAGATTTGTTGTAAAAATAGTTTTTAAGAAATCAAGAAAAAAAAATATAACTACTTTAGAAGTCTTGGTGAATTAGAAAATTTTGTACCAAATTGTATATGCATAATTTGATTTGATTTGAAAATATAGGTTGAACAAAAAATGATTTTAAGAGCGCTTAAATATCTTGAGAGGTATTTTGATGGTTAAGATATTGGTGAAAATTTAGTAATATTATTGATATTAAATGTAGTTAAAAAAAATCGTAAGATTTATTGAGAAGTAATCCAAGGAAAAGTTTGGAATTATGAAGAAAAATTATTTTATGGTATTAAAAGATTAGTGATCCTTTTAAAATAATTGAAGTGTTTGAAATCAAGTTTAAGAGTATTGATTAACCACTAAAATAATTTATGTACTACGAGATTTATTTTAGTTTTATTATTGTTATATTAACTTCGAGTAAAAATAGTTGCTTACTTTACATGCTAATTAAAAAATCTTTGTTTCAATTATTCTTAAATGTTAATGATGGATTCAAAAAAAAAAATTAATTAATACTTTAATTGTGATTAATTTGTAGTTGTTGGATTGCTATGAGAATATCCTACATCATGATGTCAATTATTGAATTAGTTATATGCATGTATACATGATTAGGTGAATGTGAAAGTGTTTGTGTTTCAAGCATTCTAAGTGTTGATAATTTGTGAATGGTGTTTAGAGTAGTTGAGTGTGTATAAAAGTGAAATAATTCTATATTTCTTTATTTTGATTGGTGATTCATATTGATGCAAGTGTACTTTCTTTTGTTGTTGTAACTAGTTGTAAATTACAAATAAATTAGTAGGAAGGTGTAATTAAATGAGTTTTTAACTTCAAGTAAGGAGTAGGAGTTGTGGCGCCGCCTTCGCACTTCTGAACCACGTTAAAGATACTTTTAATTATCCATATTAGAAATTGAATGACTGCAGTTATAGTTCTTTAAGTAGTTGACTACATGAGTAGGAGGGACTAGCTACCCCGATGACTCATCGTCAATAAAAGAGACAACGATAACTCATTATTTTGTTAGAAGTACATTTTAATTTTATTTTTAAATAGTTAAAAAAAAACATGTCATTGCTTATATCAATTGAATGAATTTAATCATTAAATATATGTTATTGGGAAACAGTATCTCTATATTAGTTTTTTTGCTTTCTCCTTGATTATATACAAATTATGTTTTTCTAGGGTAATTGATTGTAATTCTATTATAATATTATTAAGTTGTTAGATATTTTTAATATTTTAAAAATTGCTCTCTTTGTCAGATCTAAGTTAAATTTGTTGAATGTTTGGTGATTGGATTTAGACTCTATTTTAAGGAGTAAAACTAGTAATATTTGGTTTGTAGTTGAAATTGACAACGTACTTGGAATGTCTTTCATTTAACCAAACTAAATGAACTATATTATTATTGATAAATCTATATGTTATGTTTTATATGTAAATTGCAGTGAGTAACTTTATCGTATTTTATTTCATAATTGAATGATAAATGTGATAGACATTTTATTTGATAAATGAATGATAAATGTTATGTGTTTAATTGATTTATTTTGTTATGTTAGTCTATCATGCAATTTTAGTTGATTTTTACATGTTGTGCTTAATTGGAGATTGAATGTCTTATATATAGTTATAGACTAAGTTTGAATCTTGAGGGCGGTAAGTTGAATATTAGTTCACTCACCGAAAATTTTGAGGACTAAATTCTTTAACAAGGGGAGAATTGTAACAACCCAAATTTTATAATAAACTATTTTATGAATTAAATAGAAATTTAGATAATTAATTTGATGACTAATATTATTTTAGAATATATGTTGATAAATTTCGTGGCTAATTTTCGTTATATGAGTGCTTTCTATGATGTGTTAGTTTGATACATGTTATATTTCATGAGCGATATAAATAATACATATTATATTTTGTTATTTGATATATTTAAAAAAAAATAGTATTTTAGTGTAATATCTATTTTAAAGAAAAATATTTTATGCGATTTTACGTGTACATACATGTACCCAATTAATGAAATATTTTTATGTGCGCTTGACTTATGTTAAGTATGAAGATAGTTATATTTCAATTATATATAACTATTTTCTATTTTTAATTATTTTTTATAAATAATTATCTTGATATAGAATTGATATTGTGTTTGATTTCGTTTATTTTTAAATACTTGTTACGGTATCGTGATTTCATATATATTTATTATGATTTAGTCATTAATAAAAAATATTGATGTTATATTTATTTATTTTATAATTTTGACCATTTTCTAATATGATGGTATTATTATAATGTGAGTATTTTGAGAAATAAGTATAATTGTAGAGATTATTTTGAATGTGAGAGTTTTTATTATTAGTAATATATTTTTTTATATTGATTATTTTAATTACTCTAATTTATAAAATATTAGTAATGTTTGGAAAACTAAAATGGTGTTTGGAAGAATATTAAAAAGGAGATTAAATAATTATTCGTTTTATTTTAACAAAATAAAAATAATAATAGTAAAATATAAATAAAGAGACCAATGGGTTTGACCTATGAACCCTAATTGTAAATAAAAAAAAACAAATAAAAGAAGGGAAGGGAGTTGGAAGGCCAGCCGTAAAGCCAAAGAGGAAACACAACAATAACCCTATCGTTTGACACCGGTGATGTTCCAGAAAACTTTCTCAATTTTCGCCCAAATTTGAGTATGTTATTTCATTCATTTAACTCATCAATTAAACATAATTTATCATATTTTTAACAACCCCAATTTCTCTCTAAAATACTCGACTTCTCCGTTTGTAGAATTCGTTATTTTGCATCGTTCTCCTTCACCGTAAGTCCGATTTGAGTGAAACCAACGCCAAAACGACCGTGTGAAAAGTGGCTATATTATCCACTGATTGGTTTTCTGATTTATGGTAATTTTATTTGGCCGATTTTCAAATTTAGTTTTTAGAATATCTCCTCATAATTTATTTTTGACGTTTACCCATAAACTGTCGAGTTAGATCGATTGAAGGACAAAGAGTCAAAGAGCAAAGACTGTTTGGGCGTCGAATCATATTCATAGGTGAAAGCGTCGAAATAAGGTAAGGGGTGAGAGAGCGTTTGAATTCATGAGTATAATATATTGTGAGATGAACGGGAAAACCGTATTTCCCAACGATTCATCCGGGGCTCGCTACGTATGGCAGTAGCCCTTTGAGGGGTAAATTAATTAATGTGAAAATATGGGAATTTTGAGATTAAAATATAGAATAGAAATATTTGTAGGGTGTTGATTGATTTAATTTGTTTGAATGTGTGGCATTTGATATTATTGTGATATTTGATTTAATTTCGTTAAATGTGTGGCATTTGATATTATTGTGATATTTGATTTAATTTCGTTAAATGTGTGGCATTTGATATTATTGTGATATTTGATTTAATTTCGTTAAATGTGTGGCATTTGATATTATTGTGATATTTGATTTAATTTCTTTAAATGTGTGGTGTGTGATATTATTGTAATATTGGTTGTTGAATTAATTTTATGCATATGTTTGATTAGAAGAGTTTAAATGATGTTATAATAAAAATAGATTTGTTGTGATAATTATATGTAATGATGATAATGTATGATTAATAATGGTGATATGATAAATTTGTGATGAATATATGTGTCGCTGTATGATTGATGATAGTGATTCTATAAATTGTGATGATGATGTGTGATTAATTATAGTGATGTTATAAATTGTGATGAGAATATTGTGATTTCAATTTGTGTCTGAGATGACGGTATTAATGGAGTATCATATACCAACGAGGGGAGAAAATAAATATTGTGAATTTGTGAAGTGGAGATTATTTTGTCATCATATAGGTAGGGCCTGACAAGCCTAGTGATTCCCGGGGAGTACAACTGAATGAGCCTGATCGTGGCGGTCTGCTGTTGAGCCTTAAGGCAAGATTGTTAGACCTTGGAGGTATTCAGGTGGGGAATTCCTAGGTGATTTGGAGGTAGCACTCCAAATGTCGGGAGCTACCACGCAACACACGTTTACCTCGACTGTCACGTATATGTGTCTCGGGTTGAGTTGAGGGGATCTATGAGGACAGGGCCAATTTGAATTGTCCGTCCACCGGGATGGTGGCATAGTATCAAGCCTCCTAACCAAGTACTTCAGAGTTAGAATGGTACCACATTGTGAAGTAGAGTCTAAGCTCATGCATAGCATTGCATTTACTTGTGATTGTTTTGTGGTGATTGATGTGTTTCAAAAGTAATAATAATTACTCTTAGATGATTTGATGCATGTTATAATGAGATGATTATCTTGAGTGAATTTGATGTTGTAATATGATACTATTTACTTAAATATTTTGATATATAGTAATGTGATTATGATACGGTCTATTATGATTGTTGCGTGTTCTTCTTACTTATATTATACTATTAACATGATTTTGAAACTCACCTCCTTCGTTGTTTGTGTTTGACTGGCTTGGCCCTACGTTTGTGAAATCGCAGTTGTTACAGGTTAATAAGTCTTGAAGTTCAAGTTTGGGAGGAACCCCGCTCTGATAGGTGATACCGGGAATAAGGGTTGTAATTTGTATTTTACTTATTTATTTTGAAACGACTTTTGTATGAAAACCATATAAGTACTAGTAGGTTTTTAGAATTAAATCAAGTAATTATACTTAATTCAAGCTTATTGAGATTGCACTATGGAGTAAAGAAGTTAAAGTGTTCCTTTTGATTTTTGAGAAATGTGATATCCTAAATTAAAAATTAAAGTTTTTATTTCCTTGGAAACATATTTTTATTTATCCGCTGCGAATTTTATAGAAATATGATATAAATTATTATATATATTATTTTGGGGTTTAGGGTGTCACATATTTGATATGTGTTATTTGATGGAATTGAATGTGGTATGTTGTTGTTGAATATGATGTGTTTAATTGAATATTTGTGTCATGTTAGCCTATGATGCTAAACTAATTTATTTTTGGACAGATTGTGCTTAAAAAAAGTAATGAATACCTTAAATATGTTTATAGACTAAGTTTGAATCTTTAGGGTGGATTAGTTCGGTTGTTGTTCACTTCAAATTTCGAGGACGAAACTTCTTTAACGAGGGGAGAATTGTAACACCCTAAATTTTATGATAAACTATTTTATTAATTAAATAGGATTTTAAATAATTAATTTGATGTTAAAATTATTATAACATATATGTTAATAAACTTTGTTATTAATTTTCGTTATATGAATGTTTTCTATGATGTGTTAGTTTGATACACATTATATTAAATAAGCGATATAAATAATAAATATTTTTTTATTATCTTATATTTTTTTTTTAAAGTAATAGTATTTTAGTGTAATATTTTGTAGAATAAGATTTTATGCGATTCTACGTGTAAGCACACCCAATTAATATAATATTCTTTTATGCGTTTGACTAATATTAAATGTGTACTTAATTATATTTATCTAATTCTAAATATATTTTATTTTAATTACTTATTTTATAAATATTTATCTTGAGATAGTCGTAATATTGTGTTTGATTTTCTTTATTTTTATATACTTATTATGATATTGTGGTTATATATATATATTTAGTATGATTTAGTAATTAATATAAAGTGTTGATTTTATACTTATTTATTTTATAATTTTGAATATTCTCCAATGATGATAGTATTTTAATGTGAGTATTTTTTTTTAAAAATGTATCATTAGGGTGATTATCTTGAATATGAGAGTTTTGATTATTAATATATTTTAAAAGATTGATTACTTTATTTTATAAAATTTTAGTTTGGAAATATTAGCAATATTTAGTAATTAAATTATGTTAAAAAACTGTTAAAACATTAGTTTTAGTAATTATTGGTTTTATTTAGAAATAAATAAAGGGACCAATGAGTTTTGCCAACCCTAATTGTTAATAAAATAAAACAACCAAAAAAACATAAAAAGAATTGGACGGGCAGCTCTCAAACCAAACAGGAAACACAACAACAACAACTTTTCTTTTGGCACCGGTGATCGATAACTGTTCCATAAAAGTTTGTCCGTTTTCGTCCAAATTTCAGTATGTTGTTTTACACATTTAACTATTCAATTAAACACAATTTTTCAGATTTTTAACAACCCCAATTTCTCTCTAAAATACCTGACTTCTCCGTTTGTAGAATTCGTTATTTTGCACGGTTCTTCTTCATCTTAAGTCCGATTTGAGTGAAACCAACGCCAAAACGACAGTGTGAAATGTGGCTATATTATCCACTAAATGGTTTTCTGATTTATGGTAATTTTCTTTGAACGATTTTCGAATTTAGATTTTTAGAATATCTCCTCATAATTTATTTTTGATGTTTACCCATAAACTGTCGAGTTAGATCGATTGAAGGACAAACAGTCAAAGAACAAAGACTATTTGGTTGTGGAATCATATTCATAGGTGAAAGCGTCGAAATAAGGTAAGGGGTGAGAGAGTGTCTGAATTCATGAGTATAATATATTGTGAGATGAACGGGAAAACTGTATTTCCCAATGATTCATCCAGGGCTCGCTACGTACGACAATAGCCCTTTGAGTGATAAATTAATTAATGTGCAAATAAGAAAATTGTGAGATTAAAATGTGGAATGTAAATATTTATAAGGTGTTGATTTATTTAATTTCGTTAAATGTGTGATATTTGATATTATTGTGATATTTGATATCATTGTGATATTTGATTTCAAAGGAATTTGGTGCATATATTTGATTAAATGAGTTTATGTGAATGCAGTGTATAATGTAAGTTTATTTGATGATGATGTGTGATTTATGATATAAATATGTGATAAGTTTATGTGATGATAATGATGATGTTTGATTGATGATAGTGATTCTATAAAACTGTGATAAGCTTATGTGATGAGATATGATTAATGATAGTGATATTGTGAATTTGTGATGAGAATATTGAAGTAACTCCATAGTTGGTGAAATAATTTTGATTCCAATTTGTGTTTGAGATGGCGGTCTTAATGGAGTATCATAGGCCAAAGGGGGGAGAAAATAAATATTGAGAATTTATGAAGTAGAGATTATTTTGTCATCATATAGGTAGGGTCTGACAAGCTTAGTGATTCAAGGGAAGTACAACTGAATGAGCCTGATTGTGGCTATCTTCTATTGAGCCTTAAGGCAAGATTGTTAGATCTTGGAGGTATTCGGATGGGGATTTCTAGGTGACTTGGAGGTAGCACTCTAAATGTCAAGAGCTACCATGCAACACACGTTTACGTCAACTGTCACGTATATGTGTGTCGGGTTGAGTTGAGGGGATCTATGAGGAAAGGGCCAATTTGAATTGTCCGTCCACCGAGATGGTGGCATAGTATCAAGCCTCCTAACCAAGTACTTCAGAGTTAGAATGGTACCACATTTTGAAGTAGAGTCTAAGCTCATGCATAACATTGCATTTTGTTGTGCTTGTTTTGTTGTGGTTAATATGTATCGTGTGTGGTGATAATTTATCTTAAATGATTTGATGTTATAGTGAACTTCATTGATTTTCCTTGAGTGAATTGCCTTTTAATGTGATATTTTCTTGATTGAATGTTTGTGTAATGATACAATTCTATTATGATTGTTTGCGTGTTCTTCTTACTTGTATTATATTGTCATCATGATTTCGAAACTTACCTCATTCGTTGTTTGTGTTTGACTGGTTTGGAACTGCGTTTGCGAAATCGTAGTTATTACAGATTAATTCAAAACTAATATTTTATAAAACTCATATTCCAAATAATCACTATTACAATACATATTTTTAAAAATACGAACTTTATAATAATACTATCATTAGAGAATAGTCAAAATTATAAAATTAATAAATATAACAACAATATTTTATGTTAATTATTAAATCATAATAAATGTATATATGAAAGCACAATTTCCGAAAGAAGTATATAAAAATAAAGAAAATCAAATATAATATTACCATGATCTCAAGTTAATTATTTGTAAAATAAATAATTAAAATTTGATATATTTGGAAATAATTAAATATAATTATGTGCACATTTAATAATAGTCAAACACATAAGAAAGTATCATATTAATTATTAACTCACATATACACGTAAAATCACTTAAATCTTATTCTTCAAAAATTTTACACTAATATACAATTATTTTAGATAAATATATAAAATAATAAAATAAAATACTTATTATTTATATTCCCTCATTTAGTTCAATATGTCTAAGATTAACATATCATAGAAACCACACTATAAAGACAATTAATCAATATATATTCTAAAATAACTTTAACACCAAATTAATTATTTAAAATTCTATTTCATTAATAAAATAATTTATTATAAAATTTGAGGTGTTACAACTCTCCCCTCATAAATGAAATTTCTCCTCATAATTTGTAGTGAACAATACGCAACTAATATCTAACTAACCACCCTCAAGATTCAAACTTAGTCTATAAAAGTTTTTAAGGCATTCACTACTCATTTAATAATATGTCAAAAATCAATTAGTTTAGCATAATAGGCTAACATGACACAATAAATCAATTAAACACATCATATTCAACAAGAACATATATACCACATTCAGTTGCATCAAATAACACATATATCAAATACGCTTTCAAGTTCGTCTAACTTCTCAAACAATATTATATTAGTTTTACTCTTCTTAAAGAATGTCAAAATCCAAACAATAATTACTCTATAGGTTTCACAAAAGTTAGACATATAGAAAAACTTTTAAAATATTTCACACCTTCAAGAATTACAAATAGAAATGCATATAACAACTCAATGACATACAATCACTTAATATTTAAAAAAAAATTGGGTATATAATCACATCGAAATAAGATAAATATTTTCTATATAGTTAAACGCACTCAAAGTCCAACTTAATTTTCAAAGTCTTATAAACAAGGTTCATTTATAGAACTCATACAATAGTTCTTGTTCTTATGAAATGAGAGAATATAGAACAAATAACACACTAACACAGTGTCCTTATTCATTTTGAGCAAATTATTTAAAAGATCAAACATACTTAATTGCATGTTTAATTTAAGTACACACCACAAACCTAATATTCGCGTCATGTAATCAATTATCAGCATTTAACATTGATGCCACAAAAGACTCATAATCACTCAAATTTGAATAAGAGGTGAACATGATTTTTTTTTAACTATTTCAAAAATAGATTTAACAAGTATCTCTAACAATAATAACAATAATAACAATATGTTATTGTTGCCTCTTTTATCAACAAAGAGTCATCGGGGTAGCTAGTCCCTCTTACTCATGTAGTCAACTCCTTAAGGAACTATAACTGCAATCATTCAAATTCAAACATGGATAATTAAAAGTATCTTTAACGTGGTTCAGGAGTGCGAAGACGGCGCCACAACTCCTACTCCTTACTTCAAGTTAAAAAATCACTTAATTACACATTCACATTAAGTTATATATAACTTACAAGTAGTAACAACAACACTTACATCAATATATAATCAATAATTTGATTGAAGCAATATAAAACTATTTCACTTTTAGATGCTCTCATCTATTCTAACTCTATACACTAATTTCAACAATTAGAACACTTCAAACACAAACAATTTAATACTTACATAATCATATACACATTCACATACTTAATCCAAAAATTAGCACCAAAATTTTGGTTCATCTCATAACTCATAGAACTCTAAGTGCTCCAAATCGATCACAAATATATTTTCTTTTGAATTAATCCTCACTTAAAGGTTACAACAAACTAAAGCAGAAATTTTCAAGTAGCAGATAAGATAAATAATTATTTACTAAAAGATACAACAAGCTACCAAAATAAATTGAATCATGTAGTACATAAACCACTCTAAAGGTTACACATCATTCTAAAAAATGATTTATAGACTTGAATTATTATAAAATGTATCACTAGTAATTTAGCACAAAAAAAATCATTGAGAATTCAAAACTTTTCCTTAAATTACATTTTCAATAAATTACGTCGAAATAAAAACAACTAAAATAAATCACGAGTATTTTTAAAATCTATATGATTTCTAAAATTTCACTCGTACTTTAATCGTCAAAAACGCATTTCTAAATAATTAATCACTATTATTTTCAACTTATATTTTGAATGAAAATTTAAACTATATATATAGATAGAGAGGAAACTTTCCAATTAATTAACACTTCCAAAATAGTTCCAATTTATTTTCTTATTTTCTCAAAACTTCCAAAAAATATTAAATTGTATGTTTATATATATATATATATATATATATATATATTAAAGTAGTGCACATGACACAAAATATATGGCACACTATTTATGATAATGAATTACACCAATTCATAAATCTACAAAATAATAGCCTCCTCTCACACTAGCTACTCAACATGTTGATAAATACATCCTTAATTTCTATCAAGTCACGAAATTGGTTCAAAGCATAACACACCATAAATTTTGAAGATTTGGAACATTTTTTTCGTTTCTTCTTTTTCCTTCTTTTTCTTAATTAATAGATATTTTATCATTTGATCTTTTTTTTTTTGTTCCATTATAAATCACTAGGGAGATATTACAATCTAAAACTCTAACATCATGTTGAACTCTAACGAGTTCATTATATGTAAATCAATCATTTCAAACAAGTATCCCGACACCTTCACGATTCAATATTCACACCACCAGTCCCTCTAAACCAACATAACAACAACTCCTTTTGATTTTCTTAAAAATAACACAAAGTAAAATATGGTGTTAATTTTCAGCTATTCAAAACATAAAATAAAATCAGAAGTATAGAATTATTGTTATGTTATAACTAAACATAAATTTCAACTAAATTTAGTTTATTTAAAATAATCAAGAACCCTAAACCCTAAACCCTAAACTAAACATAAATTTCAACTAAATTTAGTTTATTTAAAATAATCAAGAGTAATTCAAACAAAAGTTATTTTCATTTTGCAAAATAAGTCAACCTTAAATCGGCCAAAATGTCTTTTTTTTTTTTTAATAATAATTTCTACCAAACTCTATTATTACAGAATTATTATTATTGATAATTTGAATTTGATTTCATTAGCAAGATCAAAAGTTTAATAATACCCAAAAGACAAGGTCTATACATAGATAATTAGTATTATCTCGATTTAATTAATAATTTCAAATATATAACTAATCAAATAAAAAAATAGTTTATTTCTATCTATCAACTATAACAACATAGTAAATACTCAAATTTAGAAACACAAGCTAAAAGCACAATCAAAAGATAATTAACTTAATCATGTTAACAATACAAAGTAACTCAAATTATAAAAAATAATTTCATGATTTATTTAATCATTTACGTAGAAATTAAGAATACCCAATGCAATCAAATAAACAATATATAGTTAATTAATAATTTCAAAAATATGTATGATCATACAAAAGCATATTGTGCATAATACAATGATACACAAGAAAACTCAACTGCCATGACTAACATTCGACTAACATTCAATCGACACTCGACTCATTCGGCCTGATTGGACGAACCTGCTCTGATACCATTAATGTGACACCGAAAACCCCAAAATTATATATATAATAATTTATATTTCATTTCTATAAAATTTACAGCGGATAAATAAAAATTTGTTTCCAAGAAGATAAAAAAAATTATTTTTAATTTAGGATATCATGTTTCTCAAAAATCAAAAGGAACACTTTAAACTTCTTTACTCCTATAAAATAGTGCAATCTCAATAAACTTGATTTAAGTATAATTACTTGATTTAATTCAAAAAACTTAATAGTACTTATAAGGTTTTCATACAAAAAGTCGTTTCAAATTAAATAAGTAAAATACAAATTGCAACCCTTATTCCCTATGTCACCTATCAGAGCGGGGTTCCTCCAAAACATGAACTTCAAGATTCATTAACTTGTTAGAACTGCGATTTCGAAAACGCAGGGCCAAGCCGGTCAAACAGAAACAACGAAGGAGGTGAGTTTTGAAATCATGTTAATAGTATAATATAAGTAAGAAGAACATGCATGTGATAAAAAATAAACAGTATCATTAAACAAACATTATTCAAGGAAAAACATCACATAATAAAGTCAAAGTCAAAGTCAAAATCAAGGAAAATCAATACATTTCACTATAACATCAAATCATCTCAGAAATTATTATTGCACAAAATATATATTAATCACAACAAAACAATCACAAGAAAATGCAATGATATCCATGAGCTTAGACTCTACTTCACAGTGTGGTACCATTCTAACTCTGAAGTACTTGGTTAGGAGGTTTGATACTATGCCCCCATCCCGGTGGACGGAAAATTCAAATTGTCCATGTCCTCATAGATCCCCTCAACTAAACACGAGACACATATACGCGACAGTCGAGGTAAACGTGTGTTGCGTAGTAGCTCCCGACAATTGGAGTGCTACCTCTAAGTCACCTAGGAATTCCCCACCCAAATACCTCCAAGGTCTAACAATCTTGCCTTAAGACTCAACAGTAGACCACCACGATCAAGCTCAATTCAGTTGTACTTCCCAAAAATCACTAGGCTTGTCTGGCCTTACCTATATGATGGAAAAATAATCTCCACTTCACAAATTCTAAATATTTATTTTCTCCTCTCATTGGCCTATGGTAATCCATTAAGACCGTCATCTCAAACACAAATTGGAATCACAATTATTTCATCAGCTATGGGGTTACTTCAATATTCTCATCACAAATTTATAACATCCTTTTCATTAATCACACATCATCACAATCTTACAACATCACTCTCATCAATCATACATCATCACATAGACTTATCACAAATTTATAAAATCATTATTATTAACTATACATTATCATAATCACATAACTTATCAAAATGCATCCACCTTTTATTATCACATCACCTAAACCTGTCTAATCAAACATATACAAAAAATTATTTCGACGTCCAACGTCACAATAATATCAAATAAAACCCATTTAACGAAAACAAATCACAATAATATTAAATGCCACACATTTAACGAAATTAAATCAAATATCACAATAATATCAAATGCTCAACATTTAACAAAATTAAATTAAATATCACAATAATATTAAATACCACACATTTGACGAATCAATCAACACCTTATATGTATTTTTATTCCATATTTTAATATCACAATTTCCATTTGGCACATTAAATAATTTATCACTCAAAGGGCTACTGCTGTACGTAGCGAGCCCAGATGAATAATTTGGAAATACAGTTTCTCGTTCATCTCACAGTATATTATACTCATGAATTCAAACGATCTCTACTCTAATTTATAAAATATTATTAATGTTTCGAAAATTAATTGATGTTTGGTAGAGTATTTAGCCAATTGTTCTTCTTCACCGTAAGTCCGATTTGAGTGAAACCAACACCAAAAAGACCGTGTGAAAAGTGGTTATATTATCCACATATTGGTTTTCTGATTTATGATCGATTGAAGGACAAAGAGTCAATGAACAAAGGTTGTTTGCTCGTGGAATCGTATTCGTGTGTGGAAGCATCGAAATAAGGTAAGGGGGGAGAGAGCATTTGAATTCATGAGTATAATATATTGTGAGATGAACGGGAAAACCATATTTCCCAACGATTCATCCGGGGCTCTCTACGTATTGCAGTAGCCCTTTGAGAGATAAATTAATTAATGTGCAAATATGGAAATTATGAGATTAAAATATAGAATAGAAATATTTTGTAAAGTGTTGATTGATTTAATTTATTTGAATGTGTGATATTTATATTATTGTGATATTGGGTGTCGAATTAAATTTATATATGTGTGTGATTAGATGAGTTTATGTGATGTGATAACAAAATATGGATATGTTGTGATTGTTGGTTGGTACGACCTCGTAATAATCGGAATATATCAGAATGTATCAGTTCTTTATGAAATTAAATCAATTTCATACACACAGCGGAAATTAAATTGTGGCATACAAGATTAGCAAGTTTTATTAGATTGATATGAAATTAACCAAGATGCATACAACACAAATTATCAGATTAAACAATATTACTTATCACAGAATATGTTTAACATGCATCTAACATTAATCACATATACAGATATATCAAGATAGTAAATCAAAGGAGTTAAGGGTTAGAGAAGATTGCACCAAGAATTTATACTGGTTCAGTTGTCAACTTGACAACCTACATCCAGTCCTGAAAATCCAAACGGATTTCAGATTTTCTTCTCCAATAGAAAGAATCAATTACAGATTGTCCAGTTTCCTCCCCGAAACCTATCTATCTTAATGATCTCTTTCCTATTGATCACCCTCTGATCCTTGTAGATACTCAGCAATCTAACACAGAATCAAAGTACAACTCTTTCTTGTTGAGCACTCTCACCCAAGAAAGTAGCCACCAGTTTCTAGCTGGCTTTTCTCGCTTTCGTTTTTGTTTCAAAGAATTATTACAAACAGAATTAAGAAAGAACAAAAAAGTAGTCTTCAATCTTGGTCAATGTGGCTTCTCACAATTCTGGATATTCAAAGATAGTTTTTGAGAACCCTTATCATAATCAAGAATATTCAAAAGTATATTTCAGATTGTTATCAATATCAGTATCATTATTATTATTGAAAGAAAGATTGAAGACAGTTTATATAGTTTCTGAAAAACATATTAATCAATCGATTTACCAATCGATTTCGTAAAGTGATAAACCAGTCTAATCGATTTGCCAATCGATTATCGTGTGTCTTGTTTTTCTTGAATCTTGAAACTATATAAGCCAATCGATTTGCCAATCGATTCTTTAAACAATAATTTTCAGTAATTATGTTAAGACTGATATGAATCGATTTCGTAATCGATTGCAGATGTTATGTTCAAACTGAAACACATATCAATCGATTGGGTAATCGATTTATCAAGTCTTCATAATCGATTAACAAATACTTAAAATCAATTTGATCACACGCTCAGAGTTCACTGGGTTTTCAAAAGGCCCTGTCAATCGATTTGCCAATCGATTGTGTTTAAGTCAGTGACTCAGCTATTTTGATGTTAATCGACGTGCCAATCGATTTGTATGTATTTGTCTGAAAACGTTCTTACCTGGGATTTAGTTCAATCGATTTGCCAATCGATTGCAACCAAATTTGACTTGATTGAAATTTTACAACATAGATTGTCCAATCGATTTGTATGTCACAGGAAAGGTTATTTTGCAAGTGATATTTAAGTAATCGATTTGCCAATCGATTACCCTTAAAACTGGGGTTCCACTGTGACTTGTCCAATCGATTTGCCAATCGATTTATTTCAATCAGTTTTACTTTGTGAATTATATAATCGATTTGTCAATCGATTACCCTCAAAACTGGGGTGCTACTGACTTGTGCAATTTTCATTTCTAATTCAGTCAGTCGATTGCCCAATCGATTATACCAACACAAACAGTTGTGTTTCCTTACACCCTTGTTATGAAATCGATTTCCCAATCGATTTGCTTCAGTCAAAAATCAACTTTTGTTGATTTCTTGTGTTCCAAGCAACCTGTTCCAAGTGTGTAGGATTTGATTGTTGTTCCTGAAATCTTGCTCAATTCAAATATTAGATTTATCATGTATTGTATGAACATTGTTGAATTATTAATTATGTCAAAATTAGGAATCAAAGGATCAAAATCCAACAATCTCCCCCTTTTTGGCATAATTGACAATTCATACAATTGTAACTTGAGCATTTCAAAACAACAAGCATAAGTGTATTATAAACTACATTATTAATTATTATTTCGTATCAGAGCAATCAGAGCAAAAACAACATCAGATAAAGATAATGCAACTAACAAGTTATAATTTTTCTCCCCCTTTGTCAGTTAAGTCAAAAAGGCAAAAAAAAAAATAATTTCTCCCCCTATGTTAAAGAACATATGCATTGAGGGTGAAATCATATAACATAGTGCATCACAAACAATGAAGTTTATATGCATCAAGACAAAATCAATCAATGCAATTAATGAGCAACTTAGATGAATAAGCCAAAAAGATATAACATTTATAAAAATTCATCATACATCACAAAATTATAACAGGTCAGAGCAAAACAGTATGAAACCTAAGGGTCCTAAACACCTAGTGTGGGCTGGTCCTCACTATCATCTAAGGGAGAGGTTGAGACCGCTGTATTAACCTCAGCAGGTGTCTCCTCACCGTGAGTCTCAGGGTTAACTAGGGGGTTTGGGTTAGGTTCATCCGTAGCTTGTCGACCAATCTCTGCGACGTCTTCAAATGACAGTTTGATGCCGAGGTGTGTCTGAATCTCATCCACATTTTGAACAACTGAGTTCAAGGAGGCTTGCATAGTCCTTAAACTTGCTTCTACTCTGGACTGAAATTCCAACACTTTGGCATTGTGTGCCATCTGAGCTTCAATGAATTCCAAAATTCTGTTCACAAAATCAGGAGTAGCAGATTCAGTAACTGGTGGAGGCTGAGACTGAGGTTGAGGTTGGGGCTGGACAGGGTCAGCAGCTGCTTGAGGTCTTATCCATTTACCATGTAATCGCTTCAGTTGCATCTGATTCACTATCGATTCACCAAACACCAATGTCGTTTTAGCAGATTCCTCATTTCCAAATGAGACCTTGAAGTGTTTGAGAATTTTAGTTATCAACTGTGGATAAGGCAGCATCAGCTTGCTTTGAGATGCTTCCAACATGTGCCTTAGCACAATCCAACACCAGCTCATCCTTAACTCTTTGGATAAGCCCCACAACAGTATGATGTCCAACTTCTGGACTACTGCGTGATTTCCCGATCGTGGAACCAGCATACGCGTCAAAGCATACATCAACATCCTCTGTTGAACCTTCATCTGACCAATGGGCAGTGAAATCGATTCAACAAACCCATCGACCATCAGGTCTTTAACTGCGGTATGCCTATCAAGTGTTTCTTCCCAACCTTCATCGGCAGTGTCGGCTTCTGTGCTGCCATCAATAGATTTGCCGTAGAAAGGCAATCCAGATAAAGTTGAGAAATCATCAAAAGTCATTGTAATTCTTTTTCCCTTAACTGAAGCAGTAAAACCTTCTTCAGTCATCTTGAATGTAGAATAAAACTCCCTGATCAGCCTTGGATAGCTGTCGAGTGTAGAAGACAGAAAACTTTCCAATCCATGAAACCTGAGGTGGTTCTGAAAAGTAAATTCCACAACATCAAAATATTCAAAATCCATGGTTCTAGCTTCATGAATTTTCCTTTTTGCGAAGTCTGTAGACAAAGATGGTTGTACCTCCTTTTCCTTAGGTGCAGAGACCTTCTTAGGAGGTGGAGAAGAAGTAGGCTTCTTCTTCCTTTTCTGAGTAATTACTTTCATGGCATCAGCCATGAGCTTTTCAGTAGGGGGCTCTTTGCGTTTCTTCGACTTTTCCTGGATTGGGGCAGGAGCTTTTCCTTTATCCTTTGCAAGTATTTTGTGAGTTGGGATGGGTACTCTTTTTGTTAAAGTTGGAGGTGGTGATGGTGTTTCACTGGTGGAAGAAGATGATGGAGATGGAGTGCGTGCTTGAGTCTGTTTTACTCGGGCCATATCAACAATTTTGTGTAGATTCGAAGTAGGTAGAATGTAGAATGCAGATTCAAACAAATGCAGAGACAGAAGAATGAAGAACACAAGAGAAAAGCAGAGAAAATCTGGAAAACAAAGTGCAGAAATCGATTTAGAACTGTTCCTTTTATACTCTTGACCTAGTAAATCGATTTCCCAATCGATTAGGTTACCGTTGCTGGGAATCCTCAATCGATTCAGTAATGATGAAGTGCCAACGGCTAGTAACTTTGAGTAACGGTCATATTTCAAATCGATGTTCAAATCGAATTCCAGTTTTACTTAATCGATTCCCAAATCGATTGTCTTAAGGTTGAACACTTAGCTAATCGATTTCCAAATCGATGCTCGTGAAGGTTAAAAAAAAATTTCTGAAATTTTGAATCCTGGGCTAAAGTAATCGATTCCCAAATCGATTTTATAAACCTTTTACCATGCTGGTAATCGATTTCCAAATCGATGTAACTGGAAAACATTACTGAAAAGTACCAGAATCATCAAAAACTTACACTTCACTAGGATCAATGATCCCTAGTTTCATCCTTATGTTCAAAAAACTTTCTTTTGGCAATGCTTTTGTGAAGATATCAGCTAATTGTTCTGTAGTGTTCACATACTCAAGTTTGATAACTCCATTCTGAAAGTGGTCTCTTATGAAGTGATGCCTTACCTCAATGTGTTTTGTCCTTGAATGCATTACAGGGTTCTTGGTTATGCTGATAGCACTTGTGTTATCACACATGATCGGCACTGTTCCCAAATCGACACCGAAGTCCATTAAATGCTGTTTCATCCACAAGATTTGAGCACAACAGCTCCCAGCTGCTATGTATTCAGCTTCTGCAGTAGACAATGCAATACTTGTTTGCTTCTTACTGAACCAAGACACTAGAGAATTACCAAGCAAATGACATGTTCCTGAAGTACTCTTTCTGTCAAGTTTACAACCAGCAAAGTCTGAGTCTGAATAACCAACCAAAGTACATGTTGAACCTTTTGGATACCACAAACCAAGACTTTTAGTACCTACCAAGTATCTGAAAATTCTCTTTACTGCACTGAGGTGAGATTCCTTCGGATTCGATTGATACCTTGCACACATACAAACACTGAACATAATATCTGGTCGGCTTGCTGTAAGGTAGAGCAGAGATCCAATCATACCACGAAATCTAGTGACATCTACAGGCTTACCCTTCTCATCTCGGTCTAAGAAATTTCCTTGACTCATGGGTGTATCAATGGACTTAAGTTTATCAAAGTTAAATTTCTTTATCAAATCAGAACAATATTTGGATTGACTAATGAAAATGCCTTGCTTGCTTTGGTTAATTTGAAATCCCAAGAAATATGACAGTTCACCCATCATTGACATTTCAAATTTACCTTTCATTAAGTTTTCAAATTCTTTGCAAAGTTTATCATTTGTTGATCCAAATATGATGTCATCAACATAAATTTGGACCAGCAAGATGTCATTTTCAGTAGTTTTTGTAAAGAGTGTCTTATCAACATTTCCTCTTGAAAAATTTTGTTGAATGAGGAAAGTGCTGAGTTTCTCATACCAAGCTCTTGGAGCTTGTTTCAACCCATAGAGGGCCTTTGAGAGTTTATACACATGGTTAGGAAAATCTGGATTTTCAAAACCTGGTGTTTGACTCACAAAAACTTCCTCTTGGAGGTCTCCATTGAGAAAGGCACTCTTCACATCCATTTGATATAGATTGAAGTCCATGATACATGCATAAGCCAATAAAATTCTTATGGCTTCTAGTCTAGCTACTGGGGCATAGGTCTCATCAAAGTCTATTCCCTCCTCTTGACTATAACCCTTTGCAACTAATCTGGCTTTATTCCTAGTTATCACACCATTCTCATCTAACTTATTTCTGAACACCCACCTAGTTCCTATAACATGCTTACCCTCTGGCCTAGGTACCAAGTTCCACACCTTGTTTCTCTCAAACTGGTTTAACTCCTCTTGCATAGCAAGTATCCACTCACTATCTAAAAGGGCTTCCTTAATGTTCTTAGGTTCAATCTGAGATACAAAGGCTGTAAAGTTACAAAACTGACTAAGGCTTCTCCTAGTTGCAACACCTTTAGAGATATCGCCTATAATGTTGTCTAAAGGGTGGTTTCGGTTGAACTTCCATTCCTTAGGCAACTCACAGGTTTCTATAGGTTCTACAGGGTCTGCACTAGTTGGAGGGTCAGCTATAGGTTGTTCTAGTGGTTCAGATTCTACAACATCATCCAAAATGTCAATAACCTTAGAAGGAGTTTTGTTCAAGTTTTCTGTAAAAGATTCATCAAACTTTACATGAACTGACTCTTCTATGGTTTTTGTTCTTTTGTTGTAGATTCTATAGGCCTTACTAGTTTGGGAATATCCTAGAAAGATACCTTCATCTGCCTTAGGGTCAAACTTTCCTAGGTGTTCTTTGCCATTGTTTAAAACAAAGCATTTACAACCAAAGATTCTAAAGTAGGACAGGTTTGGTTTTCTACCCTTGTAAAGCTCATAGGGTGTTTTCCTAAGCAGGGGCCTAATGAGAACTCTATTCACTACATGGGTGGCTGTACTAATTGCATCTGCCCAAAAGTACTTAGGTAGGTTGGAGTCCTTAAGCATGGTCCTAGCTAACTCTTCTAGGGATCTATTTTTCCTCTCCACTACCCCATTCTGCTGTGGTGTCCTAGGGGCTGAATAGATGTGGTTGATTCCATTTGATTCACAATAATTTTGAAAAAGATCATTTTGGAATTCACCTCCATGATCACTTTTTATTGAAACAATTTTCAAATCATTCTCATTTTGTACTAAAGCAGCAAACTTTTTGAAAACAGAGAATGTATCACTTTTATGAGCTAAAAAGTAAGTCCATGTGAATCTAGAATAATCATCAACCAGCACATATCCATACAGGTTTCCACCTAAACTCTTAACTTGGGCAGGTCCAAAAAGGTCCATGTGAACTAGTTGTAAAACTCTATTTGTTCTAACCAAGTCTATAGAGGGAAATGGAGTCTTAACCAGTTTACTTTTCTCACATGCATCACACAGTCTATCTTTAGAGAACTTCCTATTTGGTAGACCTAAGACTAACTGTTTGCTGACAAGTTTATTCAAATGATTTATGTGTATATGAGCAATTCTTTTATGCCAAAGCCATGTTTCATCTGAGTTGGATAACAAGCAGCATACAGCACTAGGTACAGAATTGAAATCCAACATGTAAATGTTGTTGATTCTGTCCCCAATTAGCTTTATGTGTTTGTCATCTTTATGCTCAATAATGCAAGATTGTGATGAAAAACTTACTTGAAAACCTTTGTCACATAGCTGGCTTATACTCAGTAAGTTGTGCTTTAATCCTTCAACATATAGCACATTTTTGATTACTGCAGTTGATTCATCGCCTACATCACCAATTCCAATGATTTTTCCTCTGTTGTTATCACCATATTTGACAAAGCCTCCTTCCTTTAATGTCAGGGAAAGGAATTTGGATTTGTCACCAGTCATGTGCTTTGAGCATCCGCTATCTAGATACCATGAGTGTTTCGTGGATGTCAAGCACACCTCTCAATGGATTAATATTTTAGGTCATTTAAGTCTTTACTAGGTTTATTCAAGTCCATTTCGTTTCTTAATCAATGTAGTGCATTCAATAAATGCAAAACTTTCAATGGATTAATATTTCAGGTCATTTTTGTTTTTACTAGCATTATTCTAGGCCATTTTGGTTCTAAAATTATGTAGTTTTTCGAATAAGTACATAAATCTCAATGGATTAATATTTTAGGTCATTTTAGCCTTTACTATGTTTATTCTAGTCCATTTTGGTTCTTAATCAATTTAATTCTTCCAATAAGTGCAAAAGTCTCAATGGATTAATATTTTATGTCATTTGGTTCTTTACAAGGTTTATTATAATCCATTTTGGTTCTTAATCAATGTAGTTGGTCCCATATGTGCAAAAGAGTAAATGGATTAAAATTTTAGGTGATTTTGGTCGTTACTAGATTTATTAAAGTTCAATTTTGTTCATAATCAATGTAGTTGGTCTAATTAGTGTAAAAGTCTCAATGAATTAATATTGTAGGTCATTTTGGTCTTTTTTACTAGGTTTATTCTAGTCCATTTGGATTCTTAGTCAAGGTAGTTCGTCCAATAAGGGCAAAAGTTTAAATGGATTAATATTTTAGGTCATTTTGGTCTTTACTAGGTTTATTCTGGTCCATTTGGGTTCCTAAACTATGTAGTTTGTCCAAAAAGTTAAAAAGTCTCAATGGAAAATTATTGTAAGTCATTTTAGTCATTTCTGGGTTTATTCTTATTCATTGTGGTTCTTAATGAATGAAGTATGTCCAATAAGTGCGTAAGTTTCAATGGGTTAATTTTTTAGGTCATTTTGGTCTTTACAAGGTTTATTCTAGTCCATTTTATTTTTTAATCAGTGTAGTTGGTCTAACAAGTGCAAAAGTCTCAATGGATTAATATTGTAGGTCATTTTGGTCTTTCTTAGGTTTATTCTAGTCCATTTCTATTTTTAATCAATGTAGTCTGTCCAATAAGTGAAAAATTCTCAATGGATTGTTATTGAAGGCCATTTTTGTTTTTACAAGCATTATTCTAGTCCATTTTGGTTATAAAACTATGTACTTTGTCCAATAAGTACAAAAGTCTAAATGGATTTATATTTAAGGTCATTTTGGTCTTTACTAGGTTTATTCTAGTCCATTTAGGTTCTTAATCAATTTAGTTCGTCCAACAAGTGGAAAAGTTTCAATAGATTAATATTTTAGGTCATTTGTGTCTTTAGTAGCTATATTCTAGTCCATTTTGGTTCTAAAACTATATAGTTTGTCCAACAAGTTAATTGTTGATGTGTATGACCTCGTAATAATCGGAATATATCAGAATGTATCAGTTCTTTATGAAATTAAATCAATTTCATACACACAGCGGAAATTAAATTGTGGCATACAAGATTAGCAAGTTTTATTAGATTGATATGAAATTAACCAAGATGCATACAAGACAAATTATCAGATTAAACAATATTACTTATCACAGAATATGTTTAACATGCATCTAATTTTAATCACATATACAGATATATCAAGATAGTAAATCAAAGGAGTTAAGGGTTAGAGAAGATTGCACCAAGAATTTATACTGGTTCAGTTGTCAACTTGACAACCTACATCCAGTCCTGAAAATCCAAACGGATTTCAGATTTTCTTCTCCAATAGAAAGAATCAATTACAGATTGTCCAGTTTCCTCCCCGAAACCTATCTATCTTAATGATCTCTTTCCTATTGATCACCCTCTGATCCTTGTAGATACTCAGCAATCTAACACAGAATCAAAGTCCGACTCTTTCTTGTTGAGCACTCTCACCCAAGAAAGTAGCCACCAGTTTCTAGCTGGCTTTTCTCGCTTTCGTTTTTGTTTCAAAGAATTATTACAAACAGAATTAAGGAAGAACAAAAAAGTAGTCTTCAATCTTGGTCAATGTGGCTTCTCACAATTCTGGATATTCAAAGATTGTTTATGAGAACCCTTGTCTTTCAAGATCACTTTTCCAGCTATCTTTTGATTGTTGATAATCTTCTTTTTCTTTGATCTGAAAAAGTAATCTCAGTGTATTAACCAAGTGTTATTGATAGTTCTTTTGTATATCAAGAATATTCAAAGTGTATTTCAGATTGTTATTATTGTTTGAAAGAATGATTGAAGACAGTTTATATAGTTTCTGAAAAACATATTAATCAATCGATTTACCAATCGATTTCGTAAAGTGATAAACCAGTCTAATCGATTTGCCAATCGATTATCGTGTGTCTTGTTTTTCTTGAATCTTGAAACTATATAAGCCAATCGATTTGCCAATCGATTCTTTAAACAATAATTTTCAGTAATTATGTTAAGACTGATATGAATCGATTTCGTAATCGATTGCAGATGTTATGTTCAAACTGAAACACATATCAATCGATTGCGTAATCGATTTATCAAGTCTTCATAATCGATTAACAAATACTTAAAATCGATTTGATCACACGCTCAGAGTTCACTGGGTTTTCAAAAGGTTCTGTCAATCGATTTGCCAATCGATTGTGTTTAAGTCAGTGACTCAGCTATTTTGATACTAATCGACGTGCCAATCGATTTGTATGTATTTGTCTGAAAATGTTCTTACCTGGGATTTAGTTCAATCGATTTGCCAATCGATTGCAACCAAATTTGACTTGATTGAAATTTTACAACATAGATTGTCCAATCGATTTGTATGTCACAGGAAAGGTTATTTTGCAAGTGATATTTAAGTAATCGATTTGCCAATCAATTACCCTTAAAACTGGGGTTCCACTGTGACTTGTCCAATCGATTTCCCAATCGATGTATTTCAATCAGGTTTACTTTGTGAGATGTATAATCGATTTGTCAATCGATTACCCTCAAAACTGGGGTGCTACTGACTTGTGCAATTTTCATTTCTAATTCAGTCAGTCGATTGCCCAATCGATTATATCAACACAAACAGTTGTGTTTCCTTACACCTTTGTTATGAAATCGATTTCCCAATCGATTTGCTTTAGTGAAAAGTCAACTTTTGTTGATTTCTTGTGTTTCAAGCAACCTGTTCCAAGTGTGTAGGATTTGATTGTTGTTCCTGAAATCTTGCTCAATTCAAATATTAGATTTATCATGTATTGTATGAACCTTGTTGAATTATTAATTATGTCAAAATTAGGAATCAAAGGATCAAAATCCAACAGTGATAATTTTATGTAATGATGATGATGTACGATTAATAAAAAACTATTTTATTAATTAAATAGAATTTTAAATTATTAATTTGATGATTTATATTATTTTAGAATATATGTTGATAAATTTTGTGGCTAATTTTCGTTATGTGGATGCTTCCTATAATGTGCTAGTTTGATACATGTTATATTAAGTGAGCGGTATAAATAATAAATTTTTATTTTAATTATTTTATATATTGTTCTAAAAATAATAGTATTTTAGTATGTGCTAGTTTGATACATGTTATATTAAGTGAGCGGTATAAATAATAAATATTTTATTTTATTATTTTATATATTGTTCTAAAAATAATAGTATTTTAGTGTAATATTTTAAGGAATAAGATTTTATGGGATTTTAAGTGTATATGTGAGTTGGTAATTAATGTGATATCTTCATGTATGTTTGATTATTTGTAAAGTAGGAACATATTTATATTTTAATTATTTCTAAATATCTCTTATTTTAATTAATTACTTTATAAATAATTATCTTTAGATATTAGTAACGTTGTGTTTGAGTTTCTTTATTTTTAAATACTTGTTATGGTATTGTGATTTTATATATATTTATTATGCTTTAGTAATTAATATCAAATATTGATGTTATATTTATTTATTTTATAATTTTGAGTATTTTCTAATATGATGGTATTATTATAATGTGAGTATTTTGAGAAATAAGTATAATTATAGAGATTATTTTGAATGTGAGATTTTTAATTATTAGTAATATGTTTTTTTTTATTGATTATTTTATTTACTTTAATTTAGCAAATATTAATTATGAAATATTAGTAATGTTTTGAAAATTTAATGATGTTGGGAAGAGTATTAAAAAAATGAGATTAAGTAACAATTAATTTTGTTTTATAAAAATAAAAATAATAATAGTAAAACATAAATTAAATAAGAGACAAATGGCCTTGACCCATTTATGTTAACCCTAATTATGTTAATAAAATAAAAATAAGACAAGTAAGAAAGGAGCTGCCGCAACCGTATAAGCAAAGAGTAAACCCATCAACAAACCTATCGTTTGGCACCAACGATCAATAACTGTTCCAGAAAATTTTCTCCGTCCTCGTCCAAATTTTAGTATGTTGTTTTATCCATTTAGGTAGTCAAATAAACATACTTCATCAGATTTTTAACCATCACAATTTCTCTCTAGAATACCCGACTTCTCCGTTGATAGAATTCGTTATTTTGCACTGTTCTCCTTCACCGTAAATCTGATTTGAGTGAAACCAACGCCAAAACGACTGGGTGAAAGGTGGATATATTATCCACTGATTGGTTTTCTGATTTATGGTAATTGTACTTGACCGAATTTCGAATTTAGTTTTTAAAGTATGTTCTCATAATTTATTTTTAACGTTTACCCATAAAGGTTGTTTGCTTGTGGAATCGTAGTCGTGTGTGAGAGCGTCGAAATTAGGTAAGGGGTGAGAGAGCGTTTGAATTCATGAGTATAATATATTGTGAGATGAACGGGAAAACCGTATTTCTCAACGATTCATCCGGGGCTCTTTACGTATGGCAGTAGACCTTTGAGGGATAAATTAGTTAATGTGCAAATATGGAAATTGTGAGATTAAAATATAGAATAGAAATATTTGTAGGGTGTTGATTGATTTAATTTATTTGAATGTGTGATATTGATATTATTGGGATATTGGGATATTGGGTGTCGAATTAAATTTATATATGTGTGATTAGATGAGTTTATGTGATGTGATAACAAAATATGGATGTGTTGTGATAATTTTATGTAATGATGATGATGTACAACTTGAATATTGGAGGTAGTAGAACTTAGAAGTTAAAAAAATAATTACATGAAAGAGTTAGAGTTGACTTATTTTGTAAAATAAAAAGTAAGTTTTGTTTGAATTACTCTTGATTATTTAAAACAAAATTAAATTGAGTTGAATTTTTATTGTTTATAAAGTAACAATAATTCTATACTACAAATTTTATTTACTACTTAAAATAGCTGGAAATTTACACCATATTTTACTATGTGAAATTTTTAAGAAAATAAAAAAGATTTGTTGTTATGTTGGTTTAGAGTGGCTGATGTGAATATTGAATAGCGAGTGTGTTGGGATATTTCCTTTGGAATGATTGATTGACTCATTTTGATATTATGAACTCATTAGAGTTTAACTTGATATTAGAGTTTTAGATTTTAAGAACTCAGTAATGATTTATAATGGTAAAAAAAATGGGGAGTCACATGATAAAGTGTCTACTAATTGAGAAAGAGAAGGAAAATAAAAATATAAAAAATAAAAGGTATTTTAAAGCGTGGATTTTAATTTTAAATCACTTGAAAGTGTTGATGGTTGTATCGAAATGATTAATGTTTTTATATTGCTTTTGAAATCAATTTAAGATATTCTTCATGGTTTTGAAATAGTATAAAATTTATATTATTAGCAATAGTAATTCATGAATATTCAAGGTAGGTTTAAATTTTATAGTTAGACTTTTAGAAACAAAGAATTGTGAAGGGATTAAATTTGATTTATTTTATAAAAGGAGATATTTTATGTGTGAATTATTGTTGACTTATTTTAGAGAATTAGATTGTGTTGATTCTTAAAATAATAATAAAAATATATATTTATGATGATTTTATTTAAAATTTAGATTAGTCACACAAGAGAAAAATAATTTACGCCACGTTTTACTATTTGCTATTTTTTTTTTAAAATAAAAATAAAAAATATTTGTTTTAAAAATAGTTTTTAGAAATCGGGAAAAAAGGAATATAACTATTTTAGAAGTCTTGGTGAATTAGAAAATTTTGTGTTACATACATGATTTGATTTGATTTCAAAATATAGGTTGAAAAAAAAAATTAAAGTGCTTATATGTCTTGAGAGGTTTTTTGGTGGTTAAGATACTGGTGAAATTTTAGTAATCTTATTGATTTTAAAAGTAGTTAAAAAAATTGTAATATTTATTAAGAAGTAATCCAAGAAAAAGTTTGAAATTATGAAGAAATATTATTTTATTGTATTAAAAGATTAGTGATCCTTTTAAAATAATTTAAGTGTTTGAAATCAAATGTTAGAGTATTGATTAACCACTAAAATGATTTATGTACTATGAGATTTATTTTAGTTTTATGATTGTTATATTAACTTTGAGTAAAAATAGTTGCTTACTTTACTTGCTAATTGAAAAATATTTGTGTCAATCTTTCTTAAATGATAAAGATTGATTAAAAGAAAAGTTAATAAATAATTTAATTGTGATAAATTTGTAGTTATTGGATTGCTATTAGGATATTCTACATCATGATGTCAATTATTGAATTAGTTATATGCATGTATATGATTATGTAAATATGAAAATGTTTGTGTTTCAAGTGTTCTAATTTTTGGGAATTAGTGTATAGAGTCAGAGTAGTCGAGATAATTTAAAAGTGAAATAGTTTTATATTTCTTCAATTGAATTATTGGTTATATATTGATGTTAGTGTCCGTTCTTTTGTTGTTGTAGCTAGTTGTAAATTACAAATAAATTATTGTGAAGGTGTAATTAAGTGAATTTTTAACTTGAAGTAAGGAGTAGGAGTTGTGGCGCCGTCTTCGCACTCCTGAATCATGTTAAAGATACTTTTAATTACCCATGTTTGAATTTGAATGACTATAGTTATGGTTACCTTAAGTAGTTGACTACATGAGTAGGAGGACTAGCTACCCCGATGACTCATCGTTAATAAAAGAGATAATGGTAGCTCATTTATAGTTAAAAAAACATGTCCATTGCTTATATCAATTGAATGAATTTAATTGTTAAATATATATTATTGGGAAATAGTATCTCTATCATTAGTTTCTTTTTTTTCCTTTCTCCTTGATTATATACAAATTATGTTTTTATAGAGTAATTGATTGTAAATCTATTATAATATTATTAAGTTGTTAGATGTTTTTAATATTTTAAAAATTACTCTCTTTGTCAGATCTAAGTTAAATTTGTTGAATGTTGGGTGATATGATTTAGACTTTATTTTAAGGAGTAAAACTAGTAATATTTGGTTTGTAGTTGAAATTGACAACGTACTTGGAATGTATTTCATTTAACCAAACTAAATGAACTACATTATTATTGACAAAATCTATATGTTATGTATTATATGTAAATTGCAGTGAGTAACTCTATCGTATTTTATTTCATAATTGAATGATAAATGTGATAGGCATTTTATTTGATAATTGAATGATAAATGTTATGTGTTTAATTGATTTATTTTGTCATGTTAGTCTATCATGCAATGTTAGTTGATTTTTTACATGTTGTTCTTAATTGGAGATTGAATGTCTTAAATATGGTTATAGACTAAGTTTGAATCTTGAGGGTGGTAAGTTGGATATTAGTTCACTCACCGAAAATTTCGAAGACTAAATTCTTTAACAAGGGGAGAATTGTAACACCTCAAATTTTATAATAAACTATTTTATTAATTAAATAGAATTTTAAATTATTAATTTGATAATTAATATTATTTTAGAATATATGTTGATAAATTTTGTGGCTAATTTTCGTTATGTGGATGCTTCCTATGATGTGCTAGTTTGATACATGTTATATTAAGTGAGCAGTATAAATAATAAATATTTTATTTTATTATTTTATATATTGTTCTAAAAATAATAGTATTTTAGTGTAATATTTTAAAGAATAAGATTTTATGGGATTTTAAGTGTATATGTGAGTTGGTAATTAATGTGATATCTTCATGTATGTTTGATTATTTGTAAAGTAGGCACATATTTATATTTTAATTATTTCTAAGTATCTCTTATTTTAATTAATTACTTTATAAATAATTATCTTTAGATATTAGTAACGTTGTGTTTGAGTTTCTTTATTTTTAAATACTTGTTATGGTATTATGATTATATATATATTTATTATGCTTTAGTAATTAATATCAAATATTGATGTTATATTTATTTATTTTATAATTTTGACTATTTTCTAATATGATGGTATTATTATAATGTGAGTATTTTGAGAAATAAGTATAATTATAGAGATTATTTTGAATGTGAGATTTTTAATTGTTAGTAATATGTTTTTTATATTGATTATTTGATTTACTCTAATTTAGCATATATTAATTATGAAATATTAGTAATGTTTTGAAAATTTAATGATGTTGGGAAGAGTATTAAAAAAATGAGATTAAGTAACAATTAATTTTGTTTTAGAAAAATAAAAATAATAATAGTAAAACATAAATTAAATAAGAGACAAATGACCTTGACCCATTTATGTTAACCCTAATTATGTTAATAAAATAAAAGTAAGAAAGGAGCTGCAGCAGCCGTATAAGTTAAGAGTAAACCCATCAACAAGCCTATCGTTTGGCATCGGCGATCAATAACTGTTCCATAAAATTTTCCCCGTCCTCGTCCAAATTTTAGTATGTTGTTTTATTCATTTAGGTAGTCAAATAAACATACTTCATCAGATTTGTAACCATCAAATTTCTCTCTAAAATGCCCGACTTCTCCGTTTATAGAATTCGTTATTTTGCATCGTTCTCCTTCACCGTAAGTCTGATTTGAGTGAAACCAACGCCAAAACGACCGGGTGAAAAGTGGATATATTATCCACTGATTGGTTTTCTGATTTATGGTTATTGTACTTGACCAAATTTCGAATTTAGTTTTTAAAGTATGGTCTCATAATTTATTTTTAACGTTTACCCATATATTGTCGAGTTAGATCGATTGAAAGACAAAGAGTCAATGAAGAAAGGTTGTTTGCTCGTGGAATCGTAGTCGTGTGTGAAAGCGTCGAAATAAGGTAAGGGGTGAGAGAGCGTTTGAATTCATGAGTATAATATATTGTGAGATGAACGGGAAAACCGCATTTCTCAACGATTCATCCGGGGCTCTTTACGTGTGGCAGTAGACCTTTGAGGGATAAATTAATTAATGTGCAAATATGGAAATTGTGAGATTAAAATATAGAATAGAAATATTTGTAGGGTGTTGGTTGATTTAATTTATTTGAATGTGTGATATTGATATTATTGTGATATTGGGTGTCGAATTAAATTTATATATGTGTGTGATTAGATGAGTTTATGTGATGTGATAACAAAATATGGATGTGTTGTGATAATTTTATGTAATGATGATGATGTACAATTAATAATTGTGATGTTATAAATTTGTGATAAGTTTATGTGATAATGTTTGATTGATAATAGTGATACTATAAATTTGTGATGAGTTTATGTGATGATGATGATAGTGATATTCTAAACCGTGATGAGAATATTGAATTAACCCCAGAGTTGATGAAATAGTGGTGATTTCAATTTGTGTTTGAGATGAAATAGTGGTGATTTCATATACCAATTTGTGTTTGACAAGCCTAGTGATTCCGAGGAAGTACAATTGAATGAGCCTGATTGTGGCGGTCTGCTGTCAAGCCTTAAGGCAAGATTGTTAGACCTTGGAGATATTCGACTGGGGAATTCCTAGGTGACTTGGAGGTAGCACTCCAAGTGTCGGGAGCTACCTCGCAACACACGTTTGCCTCGATTGTCACGTATATGTGTCTCAGGTTGAGTTGAGGGGATCTATGAGGACAGGGCCAATTTGAATTGTGCGTCCACCGGGATGGTGGCATAGTATCAAGTCTCCTAACCAAGTACTTTAGAGTTAGAATGGTACCACAATGTGAAGTAGAGTCTAAGCTCATGCATAACATTGCATTTTATTGTGATTGTTTTGTTGTGATTAATGTGTATCGTGTGTGGTGATAATTTCTCTTAGATGATTTGAATTAATCCTCACTTAAAGGTTATCAGAAACTAAAGTAGAAATTTCAAGTAGCAGATAAGATAAATAATTATTTACTAAAAGATACAACAAGCTACCAAAATAAATTGAATCATGTAGTACATAAACCACTCTAAAGGTTACACATCATTCTAAAAAATGATTTCTAGACTTGATTTATTATAAAATGTATCAGTAATAATTTAGCACCAAAAAAAATCATTGAGAATTCACAGCTTTTCCTTAAATTACATTTTCAGCCAATTACTATTATTACATAATTATTATTATTGATAATATGAATTTGATTTCATTAGCAAGATCAAAAGTTTAATAATCCCCAAAAGACAAGGTCTATACATAGATAATTAGTATTATCTCGATTTAATTAATAATTTCAAATATATAACTAATCTAATAAAAAAATAGTTTATTTCTATCTATCAACTATAACAACATAGTAAATAATCAAATTTAGAAACACAAGCTACAAGTACAATCAAAAGATAATTAACTTAATCATGTTAACAACTCAAATTAACTCAAATTTTAAAAAATAATTTCATGATTTATTTAATCATTTACGTAGAAATTAAGAATGCCCAATGCAATCAAAAGTAAACATTATATAGTTAATTAGTAATTTCAAAAATATGTACGATTATACAAAAGCATATTGTGCATAATACAATGATACACCAGAAAACTCAACTGAGATGACTAACATTCGACTAACATTCAATCGACACTCGACCCACTCGGCCTGAATGGAGGGACCTGCTCTGATACCACTAATGTGACACCGTAAACCCCTAGAAAAAAATTTTAATTTTCTTATTTTTTTTAAAACAGTGAAATTCTTCAAACAATTATATATACAAACTTTTGAATATTTTTTTTTCTTAAGGTAAAGAGTATCAAGTAATCATAAACATGTCACATAAATCCAAAATTTCCATCAACTTCATGACATCGAAATCATAATATTAGACAACAAAATCTTTTTTGAAGTACACATACTTATGTGTTAAATTAAGTGCAAATGTAGTCCCAACCCGATGTCACTATCAAAAAGGGAATTCGCAAAATAAAAATGCTCAAAATAACATCAACACAATGCATAGTAATAAGGGTATCCAAAACATGATGGCTTCCGCCTCTCCGATGGTACTAGTCATTACCTGCAACTTACAACTCGTATGCGTCCATCGCAAACGCCAAACACAAACAACGAGGGGTGAGTATCGAAATTATGTAACAGTATAAAATACACGAGGAGAACACACAAGCAATCAAATTATCACAACCTCAAAAGCAGTCAAGTGTTTAATATCAATGGTTCATCAAATTCATTCACAATAAGACAATCACAACGATTAAATGCTATGCATGTCCTATACTCTATACTTCATCATTTGGTACCATTCTACTCTGAAGTACTTGGTTAGGAGGCCTGATACTATGCCACTACAAGAGTGGACAGACAATTCATGAATGGCCAAGTACTCATATATCCCGTCAACTCAACCTGAGACACAAATATGCGACGGTCGGGGTACTCTTGAGTTGCACGGTAGCTCCCGGCCTTAGGGAATAACCCACTAATCCACTTAGGAATTCCCCACTAGAGGTACCCCCAAGGTCTACCAGTTTTACCTTACAGATCGACTGTAACCCTCCTCGATCAGACTCATTCAGTTGTACTTCCTTGAATCACTTGGTTTGTAAAACCCTCCCTATATGATGACAAAATAATCCTAACTCCAAAATCTACAACACATATCTCAGAATTAACTCGATCATCACAACTCAATAAGTTTCAGTTTGACTTCACAATATTCATCATTATATATCTTTACCAGAAAATCACAATAAAATCACAATATTTGGTTTACATTACTCACAATACACAATCCAGTTTCATCAATCACATAATAAGGAATTCAATAGGTGGCACATTCTAGTAATGTCACAAATTCAGTCAAGTAGTAAGGACACTCTAGTACATATCATTCACAAAGTAACAATCAACATTATATTCATAAAATCAGACGACATGCAATCTTGATATAAATAAATTCATGGTAATTCTATAGGTTGCTAAATTATGTTTTAGTCCTCACTATTATCATTCACATTTTTTATTAATTAATTATTATTACTCAATAGGGCTCAACTGTACGTAGTAAGCCCCGAATGAACATCTGGGAATTTCAACATTCTTATTCATCTCACGTTATTTTATACTCAAAATTGAACCTCATCTCACCCCTTACCTCGACTGAAGATTTCGTCCAATGAATCTGATATGCTAATGGGTCATTTATTTGTCGGTCGTTGTCTCTAATAGTCCGCGAGAGAATTATAGTCACACAACCACCAAATACAAATAAATTACTCACCAAATATAATTAAATAAATAAATAAATTAATAAATTAATAAATCATCTACTATTTGTAATACAATTCAAAAATATATTTAATACAATATATGCTTATGATTATATTAATATAAACATACATGTTATTTAAAATAAATGAAAAGGAGATATACATTATTAGTATAAGTAATATATTTATATATGTTGAAAAGGAGATGGAAACGACAACAAGGAAACAGAGGGAATAAAACGTCTTCCTCCCAGCCTTGCGAGAACCCTTCTTCTTCCTCCTTCCTTCCACTTTCTTTTTCCTTCTTTTGTTTCAAGAAAAGAAACCCAAGGCTTAGTGGGTGAGAAAGAACAAATTTTTAGCTTTCTTCTTCTTCTTTGATTCGAAAACAGAGAAAAATGGTATTAAGGGTTTTCAAAACCGTCAATCACAAAACTCCACTTTTCTTCGATGTTTGAGCTTCGTTTTGAGAAGTGATACAATAGAAAGTTGTTCACCTCCACGCTACGGTGCTAGTGAACTATCTTTGTGAGCGACGTCGCGAGCGGAGATTTTACCGAAATTAATTACGGTACCGTAATCGCGGGTTATAGCTATCGTAAAGGTAAGGGCTCCTTCCAAACTTTTAGTTTTCATTTAGGGACTTATTTGTGGTTGTGTGGAAAATAAATTTGTTGGGTTTGAAGTGTAGATTCGAAAAAAAATGAATTTAATGCTTTTACGGGTGAAATTTTTGAGTGGGATTGTTGGTGATATTGTTGAGTGTTTGGTGGAAAATGAATTTAACTCATTTATGTGTGGTTTTGAGGAAATGAAATTTGATGTGTTTGAGTGGTGGGTTGTGATAATTTTGTGGTTTTCGTGTTTGAGGTGTTCATAATTAATATTCATAAATTTGAGATGTGTTTGTGTGGATTTTGTGGAAAAATGAATTGATGTGATTTGGTGTGAATTGTGGATGGAATTTGAGAATATGTCTAAGTATGTTCTGTGTGAAATTTGAAAATCATTAGAGTTAAACGAGTATTAAAAATGGGGAATCTTTTAATATCTCTGTTTACTTAATGTTTGTCGTCAAAATTGTTAGAGTTAAACGAGTATTAAAAATAGGGAATCTTTTAATATCTCTGTTTACTTAATGTTTGTAGTGACAATCGTTAGAGTTAAATGAGTATTAAGAATGAGGAATCTCTTAATATCTACATTTACTTAATGATTATCGTTAAAATTGTAAGAGTTAAATGGGTATTAAAAATGGGGAATCTTTTAATATCTGCATTTACGTAATGATTGTCGTCAAAATTGTTAGAGTTAAACGAGTATTAAAAATGGGGAATATTTTAATACCT
>NC_021161.2:23233001-23252160 GCF_000331145.2 Cicer arietinum
TACATTTACGATTTACGTTTTTAGTAAATCGTGCTGTCCCGTGATAGGTAGCACCTTAGTAATTTAGTATTTCGGCCTGTGATAGGCGGTACAATTATGATTTACGGCCCTTCGAGGAGGGTTTTGGTTTGGAATTTTGAGTTCATGCATTTTGGCATATACGCATTGCATTAGGGTGCTTGGCACGCGAGTCGTGTTTGATTCAAGATTATGATTGAGTGTTTGAACTCAAGTTGTCATGGTGATTGTGTTATAATTGCCAAGGGTGGATATTTTGGAATTGTGTGTAAGTGTGATTGATTGCAAAACTATTTCGAAACTCAAGATGTCGTGGTGATTGCGCTATAATTGCTAAGTGTGATTGTTTGGATTTGTGTGTAAGTGTTGATTGGTTTCGAAACCCTTTAAAAAGCTGAATTTTGCTGTTTTCCTGCTGCTGTCTGATGTGTATTTGAATACAGAAAGCTGTATTCGAATACAAACATGCTGTTTTTGCCACTGACTTACTGTGTAGTCGAATACAGACGGTTGTATGTTTTGGAATTGTGTGTAAGTGTGATTGATTGCAAAACTATTTCGAAACTCAAGATGTCGTGGTGATTGCGCTATAATTGCTAAGTGTGATTGTTTGGATTTGTGTGTAAGTGTTGATTGGTTTCGAAACCCTTTAAAAAGCTGAATTTTGCTGTTTTCCTGCTGCTGTCTGATGTGTATTTGAATACAGAAAGCTGTATTCGAATACAAACATGCTGTTTTTGCCACTGCTTACTGTGTAGTCGAATACAGACTGTTGTATTCAAATACAGACATGTTGTTTTGCTACTGACTTACTGTGTAGTCGAATACATAAGGTTGTATTCGAATATAGAAGGCTGTATTCGAATACAGAAGGCTGTATTTGAATACAGACATGCTGTTTTTGCTGTTGACTGTTGAAACAGCCTTGTATGCTAATACAAAGATGCTGCATTCGAATACAACATTGCAGTTTTGTTAAAAACTTCATTTTTCAACCTTGTATATGCATGTTTGGCATATGGAAACCCTTTTAAGGTGCATGCTAAGTTGAAAGGTTATTATGTGCATTTAAAAACTTAAATGTTATTTGTTAATTGTTAATTTCGGTTGGTGACCCTTTACAACTATTGTGGAAATCTGGGCTTTGCCCTCAGATGAGAACTAGGACCATCCTACCGGTTAGTACCCTATGGATGGGAAGGTAGTTGGACACACCTGACTGGAGCTGTGTTAGGAGGATCTTGCGGGGCGCGTGAAGATCCCTCGGGATGTATAGTTTTTGTAGAATGATAAGATTAGGTTGACGTATAGGGACTATATGTCTTTCTTTTGGGATTTGTTTATTTTAATTTGGAAGATTGTACCTATACTAGCTAATATTGTCTGTTTGACATTTTATTATGATGGGGTCCATGTACCACTTTTTGAAATGTAAATACTTTGGATTCGTATTTCAAAAACTATTCTGCTGCTTGTAAATTATGTTTACTTATTTGTCGTTGTGTTACGACTTAAATATTTATGCAAAAGTATTTCCTTCATTATTTCTTTGTTTTTATAAATTTGTTTGAAAAAAAAATACACTCGCGCTGTTAAAAATGGGGTGTTACATGGACCATTTTGTGCAATATAATCAGCAACTTTATCATTACAAAATAGTTAAAATAAAAAGGACACATGCCCAATTTTATAATTCAAACTTTATCTCAAAGTATTGTAGAAAAATATAAATAGGTACATAAAATATACTCACTTTATAGAGGAAAATAAATAGTCTCGATGCATTTCTCCTATTTCTATAAATAATTGGTATTCAACCAGAATATAATTAATAAATAAATATAGTTAGTATTTTATTTTAATCACAAACCTAAATTATGAAATAAAATATGGAAAGGACGGTAACTAAATCATCCAAAGAAGACTCAACTAATAGTGACACAACGGTAGGTTTGACAATAATTTATAAATAATTGGAGACTAACCAAACAAAATCAAGATCCTGTAAAAAGTAATATATGTTTGATTCCTTAATTCGATAGTAGTAGCCGACAAAATCACAACCGAGAACAACGATTTGTGTGTAATAGACTTAAGATATAATTCTTTAATTGTGCCTGATTTGTTAATATGTAGGGAGGGATTTGAATTAAAATGCATAACAAAATTTCAACGCGGCGGATTACTGTAGCAGAGTAAGTTTTCAGCTATATATATACATATGTAAGCCTATAAGGTTAGCTAATTCTCCTACTAGCCTGGCTAAATGCATCACTACGTTTATGATTGTCTGAACAAGTAAAGGAGAAGAAGAAGGCATACCTGATGTGGCTTGATCTTGGGAGGCGGCTATTGGTACTAAACAAATCCCTAATCTTGCTTTTCGTAATAGTATATGCTAATCTATATATATATACCCATAGTATACTAGCCTAGGTTTATTATTATTATTATTATTATTATTATTATTATTATTATTATTATTATTATTATTATTATTATTATTATTATTTATTTTTTATTTGGTTTTCAAGAAAATAAACAAAAATATTTTTAATACTAATAGTTTAGATAATTTTAAGATAACACGAAAAATTATTAATTACATCCACACATATAATAATAATAATACTAATAATAATAATAATAACAATAATAATAATAATAATAATAATAATAATAATAATAATAAATTATTATTATATTACTAAAATATAATAAGAAATTGGGCATTACATTTCTCCCCCTGTAAACAAAATTTCGTCCACGAAATTTACCTGGAGAAAACAGTTCGGGATAAGAATCACGCATTTGACTTTCGACTTCCCACGTAGCACTTTCACCAGTAGCACCTCCCCATACAACCTTAACCAATGAAATTGCCTTACCCCTTCATTCCCTTATCTTTCAGTCCTCAGTCCGTAACGTTAAGGTCTCAAAAGTTAGATTCTCTTTTATTTGGACCTTGTCTGACTCAATCACATGTGAAAGATCGAAAACATACTTGCGAAGTTGAGACACATGAAAGACACTGTGAAGATTAGAAAGAGAAGGAGGTAACGCGATCTGATATGCCACGTTACCAACACGTTTAAGAATATCGTAAGGTCCTATAAACCGAAGAGCAAGATTTCGCATTTTTAATGCCCAACCAACCCTAGTTGTTGGAGTAACTCTCAGAAATACATGACCACCTTCTTGAAATTCGAGGTTTTTCCTTCTTTTATCATGGTAACTCTTTTGCCTATTCTGAAATGCTCTCATCTTTTCCTGAATCATTTTTACTTTATCAATAGTATGTTGAACAATCTCAGGTCCTAACACAAGGTTATCACCCGTCTCAAACCAACACAGAGGGGTCCTACATCTTCTCCCATACAATGCCTCCAAAGGGTCCATCCCAATGCTAGAGTGGAAACTATTGTTATAGGTAAACTCTATAAGTGGCAAAAAGCTATCCTAACTTCCATTTTGTTCCAACACACAAGCTCTCAACAAGTCTTCTAGGGATTGATTGGTTCGCTCATTCTGACCATCTGTTTGTGGGTGGTAGGCTGAACGTATCCTAAGGTTCGTACCTAAAGCGCTCTGTAAACCTTGCCAAAACTTAGAGGTTAACCTGAGGTCTCTGTCTGAGACTATACTTGGTGGGATTCCATGCAACTTCATAATTTCCTTTATGTATATTTCAGCTAACCTTTCCATTGAATAAGTTAAGTTTATCGGAATAAAGTGAGCAGATTTGGTTAATCTATCCACAATAACCCAAATACTATCATACCTTTTTGGAGTTCAAGGTAAGCCTACAACAAAGTCCATAGAGATGCTATCCCACTTCCATTCGGGAATACTTAAAGGTTGCATCAAACCTAAAGGTTTTTGACAGATCAAACAAGCATACACAAACTTAGCAACATCTTTTTTCATTTTAGGCCACCAAAATATCTTCTTGAGGTCCTTATACATCTTTGTGGCTCCAGGGTGAATACTTAGACGGCTCCTATGTCCTTCCTCTAAGATCATCTTTCATAACTCCTCTACATCTGAAACACAAATTCTCTCCTTAAATCTCAAAATTCCATCCACACCTCAGGTTCTCTCCCTTGGTCAATGGTAATAAAAATCAGTGTAATGGTGGTCAATTGAATAAAAAACAAATTGAAACATACGACAACATACGAGCAAATCCTTTAACAGTTTGTTTCACGGTCGTGTCCATTGGTCTCGTTTATATACCGCCGCATTACGTTGTTTTTTTTTTTAAAATCAATTTTTTTCTTTACTTTAAAATTAAAATAGAAGACATAATCCATGAACAAATATTATTATTATAATAATAATAATAATAATAATAATAATAATCATTATTATTAGTATCATAGTTATTATTATGTTTTTATTTTTCTTTATTGATACATATGTAAATAAAAATAATAATAAAATTAATAATCAAAACGGTCAACACATAAATATTTTCTACCCAATAACTACGTGAATTTTGATTTCCCTATTGCACTTGGGGATACGTAGGAGCAAGGTCTTCCCCTGATCAAACCAAATTAATAAAAAAATATTTGTTTCTTCTTCTATTAATGTAAATAATTTTATTATTATTATTTTTGGGGGATAAAGATAAATAAATAAATGAATAGTATGTATATAATTAATTATAGGGTAACCTTTTTTAACGGACGATGTAGGGTTATATTATTTTCCCTATTAGTAATCGACTCCCGAATGCAATTTTTTGGTTCAAGAATTTTACTTTAGGTTTTATCTAATTTTGCCTTTAGTGGCGACTTCCTTTTTCGCGGACTAACTGGACGCGACAACTGGCGACTTCACTGGGGATTTTTTAGAGTCAAGCTCAATCTAATTAATTATATATAATTATTTTATTATTTATCATTTTATTTATATTACCTCTATTGCTTTATTTATTTTCTTATCTTATGAATATAATTATATGCGTTTTGTCAATTTAGTTTAATTGTGATGATTTATTTTATTTATTTTTATTTACACCCTAACACGATTCACACACTTATGAGTGGACTCTATACCCGGGCTGAGTGCTACCTAAGATAAGTTCGAGATTGTGTAATGATAATCTTCTGGATGTACATCCTATTTGGTTGTCATGAAAGTCTCACCTAGAGTTGACCTTTTCTAAATATTTCGATATTAATAGTTTACCTATTAATTGATTTAATATTTTAGAATTGAGTTGTGTGCTCTAGTAACCAATTTAGAACTATAGAGCTACCCATAGTAAAGGTTCACATGAAAAAAATTGTATAAATCACACTTACATACGAAAAACTTACTCTATGTCATGTTCACTTTTACCTTCTAGTATATCCAAGTTGTTTTCTTTCTCCTCATCGTCATTTTTCTTACATCATATTTTTTATCATGGTTACTTTTGAAAAATCATTATCACATAATTTTCAAAACCATAAAAATTAAGGCTTGTTGTGAATAACTTTAACCACAGGAAATACGGGATCAAATGGTGGCGCAAACATTACTCCATTAAGAAAGACCTTGCCATTGGGAGTTCTCAAGCTGGATGTAAACAACCTTAAGAATCTTGCTCTGAAGTTAAAAAAAGTACAACGTGTAATCTTTATGGGCAAATTTGGCAAAATTCTTGATTTACTTGAAGTTAATGTGCAAGTGGATGCCCGTACAACGTTGGCCCAATCCTATAAAGGAAATAAAAGACAATATAACCAACATAGATAATTTGATTGGATTCCCAATAAAATATCTTGAAGAGAAAGCAGTAAACTTAGCAAGAGATGGAAAATGGGACACTTTCATAGATGTGCTCGCCTTAATTATATATCGAATTGTTTTATTTCCAAGTATTAAGGACTTTGTGGATTCGACGACGATAGACGTCTTTTTGGCTTAAAAGTGATTTATCGTATGCATCAATTTAAATAAATAATATAAATTTCATTACATATATGCTATGCGATTTTGCTTTATTTTAATTAAAATTATAAATTATTTTATTCTATTATATTTTTAAGTATGTTTTGCAGCAGAAAGGATTGTCCTCTGCATTTTTAAACGTTGCAGACTTGCTACATTAGGCTGAAATTAACATGACTTAATCCAATTGAGTATCTAAATCTATGCATATTAAAATCTTATGTAACATAATTTCTCAATGTATATATATTATAGTTATTGAAGATTCTAATTGTTTAAATAAAAAATAAACTAAGATACGCATTTTATTTTAATATAATTATAGATATCAACAATCTTAAAATATTTTTAGGTATAATACAAGTAGTATAAATTTTACCTGTTTATTTTTGTAAATAATTTATTTTACTTTTATTTGGTTGTATGGTTCTATTACCTTGATGAATTATTAGATATGACGGTCAACAAAGACGTGAAAAATTAGCAGTTCAGATTCATTTGGCGAAATCTTCAATTGAGGTAAGGGTTGAGAGGAGGTTCGATTTTATGAGTATAAAATAACGTGGAATGAACGGGAATACAAAAATTCCCAGATTTTCATCCAGAGTTTACTACGTACGGTCGAGCCCTATTGAGTAATAATAATTAATTAACAATATATGAATGGCAATAGTGAGGACAAAAATTTAATTTAGCAACCAATGTACTTGAGTGTGTTTGTTACCGGATTGAATTTGTGATATTACTTGAATGTGCCACCTATTGGATTCCTTATTATGTGATTGATGAAACTGGACTGTGTATTTTGAGTAGTGTAAATCAAATATTGGGATTTTATTGTGATTGACAGATATACATATATATTGATGAATATCGTGAAGTCAAACTAAACTTATTGATCTGTGATGATCGAGTAAGTGTGAGATATGTGTAGAAGATTTTGGAGTTAGGAATATTTTGTCATCAAATACGGAGGGACTAACAAACCTAGTGATTCAGGGAAGTACAACTGAATGAGTCTGATCGTGGAGGGCTACACTCGAACTATAAGGTAAGACTGATAGACCTTGGGGGCACCTCTAGTGGGGATTTCTTAAGTGGATTACTGGGTTATTCCCTAAGGTCGGGAGCTACCGTGCAACACAAGTAGGGGTGGGAATAGGCAAGGCCATGCCAGGCTTTCAAAGGCCTGAGTCTGGCCTACAATTTATTTTTTAGGACTGAGCCTGTCCTACGACCTATCATAGGCTTTTTTTTTCCGCCCTGACCTGGAGTTTTTAAAAGCCTGGCCTGAACTGAAAGCCTATTTAAAAGCCTTATTTACATTAAAACATTTAAGTGCTCTACTAATACCACATGATACTCTCCACATATATCTATATATATTAAACAAAATATAATTTTTTTTAAACTAATTATTTTAACAAAAGAATTTTAAAAAAATCTGAAACAAACATCCTCTAAACCCTAAAAAATAATTTTTGATTTGAAATAATAGATTTTTTATTGACTAATTAAACAACTACCGAATATGGAATGACTACCGAATATAGAATTGTTACCGAATATGGAACGGTTACTGAAATTTGGAATGATTACTGATTGATTGTCTAATTGATAGAATTTAAAATAGGAAATAATATTATTAATATAATACTAAAAAATGATATTAATAAATAATAAAATATATACAGGCCGCACTGTCATGCCTAATAGGCTTTTTTATAAGTCTGAGTCTAACCTATTTAAATAAATAGACTTTAAAAATAGCATGAACCTAACCTTATTATTAAATAGGCCAGACCATAGGCCCCTGACGGATGGCCTAGCCTATTCCCATCCCTAAACGCAAGAGAATCCCTAGCCTATTAAATAGGCCAGACCATATGTGTCTAGGGATGAGTTGAGGGGATCTGTGAAGACTTGGCCATTCATGAATTTTCTGTCCACTCTTGTAAGGGCATAGTATCCAACCTCTTAACCAAGTACTTCAGAGTAGAATGGTACCAAATGATGAAGAAGTATAGAGTATAGGACATGCATAGCAGTTCATCCTTGGGACAGCTCTATTGTGATTTATTTAGATTAACCTTTGATATTATGATCTTGAGTGTTTCTCCTGTTTATGCTAATTTGACTAATTGCGTGTTCTCCTCGATTATCTTATATTGTTACATAATTTCGATGCTCACCCTTCGTTATTTGTGTTTGGCGTTTGCGATGGACGCAGATGAGTTGTAAGCTACAGGTGATGACTAGTACCATCAAAGAGGCGGAAACAATCCTGTCTTGAAGACTCTTAATATATGCATTGTGTTCATGTTATTTTGAGCGTCTTTTATTATGGGAATTCCCTCTCTAATAGTGACACCGGGTTGGGACCACATTTGCACTTAATATAAAACTTATGTATGTGTACTTCAAAAAGGATTTTGTTATGTGATATTATGATTTCGAGTTGTTATGTTTGATGGAAATTTTGGATTTATGTGACATGTTTATGATTACGTGATACTCTTTACTTTAATAAAAAAAATATGTTTCGAAGTTTGTATATTTATTTATTTGAAGAATTTCATAGTTTTAAAAATAAGAAAATTTATTTTTTTTTATTTGGGGTTTAGGGTGTTACACTATGACGATAACAAATGACTCCTAGCAATGAGTACAAATTACAAATGTATCAAATCAATAGAAAATAACAAAAAAATCATTTATTTTGATCATGATTATGTGTTCTGAAGAAATAATTTACACGTTAAAAAATATGTTATAAATAAATAATAAATTAATAATTAATCATAAAAAACATGCGTGTATGTATTTATGGAATATGTTAATATTGGAAATAAATGCGAATTGTATTAGACTTAATGTAAAATATAGAAGATAGTGATTATGTATCTATTAATATAACTACAAATGCAATAAACTATTTTATAATAGTTTTTAGAAATATAAATATTTTTTAGAAATAAAAATATTTTTTAATTAAATATTAATCAATTGGTTTAATATGCTTAATTTTGATTCGATTGATATCATTTATTTGATTTAATTTGTTGCTATTACGAATATGAATTAATTAGTTTATAGATAATAAAATTATTCACCACGTCACACTCTTTTAGAGAATCCATTGTTTTACTTAGAGTAAGTTTGACGAACCCTTCTTTACTATCCCTTGATGGATCTAGTATAAAAAGAGAAATGTATTATATTGAGAAAAACTATCAACCTTGATCCATATGATCATAAACCGATATTTTACTAGTTCAATATAACAAATAAATTAATTGTTATTAACTATTTTGTTATTAATATCTCTAGTGAAAACTACAATGTTTGTAAAATTAATTACATTAAATGTCATAAATCAAGATTAGTTTTTCCATAAATTGACTATTCTATATTGAGTAAAAATACAATATTCAATTTAATAAAACCTTGACTATCTTTGAATTTACTTTGTTGAATATTTAAGAAATAGTTAATTATTTAACAAACAATTATTAATTATTTATAAACATAAAATATTACCTTAAATAATTTATTTATTTTAAGGTAATTTAATTTTTTGTTATCAATATCTCTAGTCAAAACTACAATTTTTGTAAAATTAATTACATTAAATGTCGTAGATCAAGATTAGTTTTTCCATAAATTGACTAATCTATATTGAGTAAAAATACAATATTCAATTTAATAAAACCTTGACTATCTTTGAATTTACTCTGTTAATGTTTAAGAAACGGTTAATTATTTAACAAACATTTATTATTCATTTATACTCATAAAATATATTACCTTAAATAATTTTTTTTTATGTATTTCCATTTTTTCCAAAAATAACTCTATAAATATATGATTTTATTCAATCCATTATTGTAACTTTCATATATTAAAGAATAGATTATTTGAAGCTGCAATGTCTTTATTTATCCAAAAATTACTTTTGATATGTGTGTTGACATTGTTGTTCATGCAAAATGTTCATGGAATCCAAGTGTATATTACTAATGAAATGAAAACCGCCTTAACTGTTCATTGCAAATCTGGTGATGATGATCTTGGAGTTCATGTTCTTAAGTTTAATCAAACTTATGATTTTTCTTTTGGACCTCACTTTTTTCGCAAAACACTATTCTATTGTTCCTTTAAGTGGAATGGTGAATTTAAATGGTTTGACATATACATACAAGATAGAGATAGGTGTATTGATTGCAATTGGGTTATAAATCCACCAGGACCATGTAGGGTTGCTAGATGGCGTACTTGCTATCCGTGGAACTAATTGATAATGTGTTATACATTTTTTTTATCTTCATAAATAATATAATTGAGGGTATGAAGGGTAACACCCTAAATTTTATAATAAACTATTTTTAAATGAAATAATCTTTTGAGTAATTAATTTGTATTTGGTTGTTACGTTGATTTATTTTCTTTCATGGACTGTTAGAAACGGTGGTTGGCGAATACGTGACACATTAAATCAGCAGATCGACTTCGTTGCGAAAAATCTTCAGCCAGGGTAAAGGGTGAGAGGAGGTTCGATTTTATGAATATAAAATAACATGGGATGAACGGGAATACCGAAATTCCCAGATATTTATTCGAGGCTTAATTTATTCGGCCGAGCCCTATTGAGTAATAATAATTAATTAATAATATATGAATGGTAATAGTGAGGACTAAAATATAATTTAACAACCTATAGAATTGTCGTGAATCTATTTATATCAAGATTGCATGTTGTGTAATTTTATGAAATCTTATGTTGATTGTTATTGTATGAACGATATGTATTTGAGTGTTCTTGTTACATGATTGAAATTGTGATATTACTTGAATGTGCAACCTGTTGGATTCCTTATTATGGGGTGTAAACCAAATATTAGGATTTTATTATGATTTACTAATATACATATGTAATGATATAAATTTGGATGAATATTGTGAATTCAAACTGAAACTTATTGAGTTGTGATAATCGAGTAAGTATGAGATAGGTGTTGTAGGTTTGGAGTGAGGATTATTTTGTCATCATATTGGGAGGGTTTGACAAGCCTAGTGACTCGGGGAAATACAACTCAATGACCCTGATCGTGGAGGACTACACTCGATATGTAAGGTAAGGCTGATAGACCTTGGGGGTACCTCTAGTAGGGAATTCCTAGTGGCATAGTATCAAGCCTCCTAACCAAATACTTCTCTAGTAGAATGGTACCAAATGACGAGGAAGTATATAGTATATGACATGCACAACATTTCATCCTTGTGACTGTTTTATTGTGATTGAATTAAATTAAACTCTGATATTGTAGTCTTGAATGTTTCTCATGTTTGTCCTAATTTAACTACTTGCGTGTTCTCCTTGTTTATCTTATACTAATACATAATTTCCAAACTCACCCCTCGTTGTTTGTGTTTGGCGTTTGCGATGTGTTGACACCTAACTTTGTTGCGCTACTTTATGATTTTTAATAAATATAAAAAAAAAATTAAAAAATAATAATTAAAAATAAATAGTTAGACTTTTAAATTTTAGAAAATCGTTATTGTGTTTGATTTTTTAAGACTCTGATTCCTTACAGAAAATTTTCCTATTTTCTAAAATTTTATTTAAAAAATATTTAATTGAATTGGATTGATGGTAATAATAATCATTATAATGGTCATCATTTGAATGAAAAGAAACCGAAAAGAAATAAAACAATGTTAATAAAAATCAGTATAATGGTGATCAATTGAATAGAAAAGAAACTGAAGAAATGAATCAATGGTGGTAAAAATCAGTGTAATGGTGGTCAATTGAATAAAAAAGAAATCGAAAAAATGAATCAATGATAAAAAGAATCAGTTTCATTGTGGCCAATTAAATGAAAAGAAACCGAAAAGAAATAGATTAATGATAATCAATTGACAATTATTCTCTTGTCCTTTGTAATCTTCACCCAAAAGTCTATAAATAGTCTACCACAAGAGCACAAAAAGGGGACAATTGGAAACACAATTTGAGAGCACAGAAAAAATAGAGTGATTAATAGGCAAAAGAGGAGAAGATAATCTGATCTTGAAACAATCGGTCTAGCAAAAAAAAACAATTCAGCAGTAAAGTATCACTTTCTTATTGTTTTCTCTAATTTTAAGCTTATTATTCTTTGTATTGCATCTTTTTTAAAATATGTTTTTTTTTCTTTCAATTTTTTCGGTTTATAAAAAATAAACTCATATGTTAAGCTTTCATTTTTTTTAAAGTTGGTTATCCTAAAATTGTTTTCTTTGCAACACAAAGTAATAAAAAAAAAATATAACTAATTGATGTTTATAGAACAAGAAAACAAATTTCACCCTATTGTGATATAATAGAAAATTCATATTATGTCTTTATCAAATAACTAAAAAAAAACATAACAACGGATAAATGGTTTTTTCCCTAAGGATTATAATTAATTGTTGCTGCCGCCGGATGAAATTCATCCTCGCTCACAGCGCCATGTCACTCACTCCCAATCGTTGGTGGCTTTTGTGTCGCGACATATCCGACTACGTACGAGCAAATCCTTTAACAGTTTGTTTTTCACCGTCGTGTCCATTTGTCTCGTTCATATACCGCCACATTACGTTGTTTTTTTTCTTTCTTAAATCAATTTTTTTCTTTACTTTAAAACTAAAATAGAAGACATAATCCATGAACAAATATTATTATTATTATTATTATTATTATTATTATTATTATTATTATTATTATTATTATTATTATTATTATTATCATCATAGTAATTATTAAAATGTTTTTATTTTTCTTTAATGATAAGTATGTAAATAAAAGTAATAATAAAATTAATAATAAAATCGGTCAACGCATAAATATTTTCTACCTAAGAACTACGTGAATTTTGATTTCCCTATTGCACTTGGGGATACGTAGGAGTAAGGTCTTCCCCTTGTCAAACCAAATTAATAAAAAAAATATTTTTTTCTTCTTTTATTAATGTAAATAATTTTTTTTATTATTCTTTTTCGGGGGTAACAATAAATAAATAAATGAATAGTATGTATATAATTAATTATAGGGTAACCATTTTTAACGAACGATATAGGGTAATATTATTTTCCCTATTCGTAATCGACTCCCGAATGCAATTTTTTGGTTCAAGAATTTTACTTTAGGTTTTATCTAATTTTCCCTTTAAAAAAATAAAATAAAATTAGTGGCGACTTCCTTTTTTGCAGACTAACTGGAGGCGACAACTGGCGACTTCAGTTGGGATTTTTGAGAGTCATGCCCCATCTAATTAATTATATATAATTATTTTAAAATTTATTATTTTATTTATATTACTCCTATTGTTTTATTTATTTTCTTATCTTATGAATATAATTATATGTGTTTTGTCAATTTATTTTCATTGTGATGATTTATTTTATTTATTTTTATTTACACCCTAACACGATTCACACACTTATGAGTTTGGCTCTATACCCGAGCTGAGTGCTACCTAAGATAAGTTCGAGATTGTGTAATGATAATCTTCTGGATGCACATCCTATTTGGTTGTCATGAAAGTCTCACCTAGAGTTGACATTTTCTATAATATTTCCATATTAATAGTTTGCCTATTAATTGATTTAATATTTTAGAATTGAGTTGTGTGCTCTAGTAACCAATTAAGAACTATAGAGCTACCCATAGTAAAGGTTCACATGAAAAAAATTGTATAAATCACACGTACAAACGAAAAACTTACTCTATGTCATGTTCACTTTTAACTTCTAGCGTATCCAAGTTTTTTTCTTTCTCCTCATCGTCATTTTTCTTACATCATATTTTTTATCATGGTTACTTTTGAAAAATCATTATCACATCATTTTCAAAACCATAAAAATTAAGGCTTGTTGTGAATAACTTTAACCACAGGAAATATGGGATCAAATAGTGGCTCAAACATTACTCCATTAAGAAAGACCTTGCCATTGAGAGTTCTCAAACCGGATGTAAACAACCTTAAGAATCTTGCTCTGAAGTTAAAAAAAAGTACAACATGTAATCTTTATGGGGAAATTTGGCAAAATTCTTGATTTACTTGAAGTTAATGTGCAAGTGGAAGCCCTTACAGCGTTGGCCCAATTCTATGATCTTCCTTTCAGGTGTTTCACTTTTAAGGACTTTCAGTTGGCCCCAACGTTGGAGGAGTTCGAACGAATAATGGGATATCCGATGAAGGGGAGAAAACCTTACCAATACATGGAACACTACACCTCACTGAAAACAATTGTTGAAACATTTGATATCCCTATAAAAGAAATAAAAGACAATATAACCAACAAAGATAATTTGATTGGATTCCCAATAAATTATCTTGAAGAGAAAGCAGTAAACGTAGCAAGAGATGGAAAATGGGAGACTTTCATAGATGTGCTCGCCTTTATTATATATGGAATTGTTTTATTTCCAAGTATTAAGGACTTTTCTGGATTTGACGACGATAGACGTCTTTTTGGCTTAAAAGTGATTTATCGTATGCATCAATTTAAATAAATAATATAAATTTCATTACATATAAGCTATGCGATTTTGCTTTATTTTAATTAAAATTATACATTATTTTATTCTATTATATTTATAAGTACGTTTTGCAGCAAAAAGAATTATCCTCTGCATTTTTAAAAGTAGCAGAGTTGCTACATTAGGCTGAAATTAACATGACTTAATCCAATTGAGTATCTAAATCAATGGATATTAAAATATTCGGTAACATAATTTCTCAATGTATATATATTATAGTTATTGAACATTCTAATTGTTTAAAAAAAAATTCAACTAAGATACGCATTTTATTTTAATATAATTATAGATATCCACAACCTTAAAATAATACAAGTAGTATATATTTTACCTATTTATTTTAGTAAATAATTTATTTTACTTTCATTTGGTTGTATGGTTCTATTACCTTGATGAGTTATTAGAGACGACAGTCAACAAAGACGTGACAAATTAGCAGTGCAGATTCATTTGGTGAAATCTTCAATTGAGGTAAGGGTTGAGAGGAGGTTCGATTTTATGAGTATAAAATAACGTGAGATGAACGGGAATACCAAAATTCCAAGATTTTCATATGGTGCTTACTACGTACGGTCGAGCCCTATTGAGTAATAATGATTAATTAATAATATATGAATGGTAATAGTGAGGACTAAAATATAATTTAGCAACCTATAGAATTGTCGTGAATCTATTTATATCAAGATTGCATTCTATTTGATTTTATGAAATCTTATATTGATTGTTATTGTATGAATGATATGTAATTGAGTGTGTTTGTTACCGGATTGAATTTGTGATATTACTTGAATGTGCCACCTATTGGATTCCTTATTATGTGATTGATGAAACTGGACTATGTATTTTGAGTAGTGTAAATCAAATATTGGGATTTTATTGTGATTGATTGATATATATATATTGATGAATATCGTGAAGTCAAACTCAACTTATTGCGTTGTGATGATCGAGTAACTGTGAGATATGTGTTGAAGATTTTGGAGTTAGGATTATTTTGTCATCATATAGGGAGGGACTAACAAACATAGTGATTCAGGGAAGTACAACTGAAGGAGTCTGATCGTGGAGGGCTACAGTCGAACTATAAGGTAACACTGATAGACCTTGGGGGTACCTCTAGTGGGAAATTCCTAAGTGGATTACTGGGTTATTCCCTAAGGTCGGGAGCTACCATGCAACACAAGTAGGGGTGGGAATAGGCCAGACCTGGCCTACAATTTATTTTTTAGGACTGAGCCTGACCTACGACCTATCATAGGCTTTTTTTTCCGGCCTGACCTGGCCTTTTTTAAAGTTTGGCTGGCCTGGAAGCCTATTTAAAAGTCTTATATACATTAAAACATTGAAATGCTCTACTAATACCACATGATACTCTCCAAATATATCTATATATATTAAACAAAAAATAAATTTTTTAACAAAATAATTTTAAAAAAATCTGAAACAAACATCCTCTAAACCCTAAAAAATAATTTTTGATTTCAAATAATAGATTTTTTATTGACTAATTAAATAGCTGCCGAATATAGAATGACTACCGAATATAGAATTGTTACCAAATATGGAACGGTTACTGAAATATGGAATGATTACTGATTGATTGTCTAATTGATAGAATTTAAAATAGGAAATAATATTATTAATATAATAATAAAAAAATGATATTAATAAATAATAAAATATATACAGGCCGCACGGTCAGGCCTAATAGCCTTTTTTATAAGTCTGAGTCTGACCTATTTCAATAAATAGGCTTTAAAAATAGCATGAGCCTAGCCTTATTATTAAATAGGTCAGACCATAGGCCCTTGATGGATGGCCTAGCCTATTCCCATCCCTAAACACAAGAGTACCCCGATCGTCGCGTATATGTGTCTCAGGTTGAGTTGAGGGGATCTGTGAAGACTTGGCCATTCATGAATTTTTCGTCCACTCTTGTAAGGGCATAGTATCCAGCCTCTTAACCAAGTACTTCGGAGTAGAATGGTACCAAATGATGATGAAGTATAGAGTATAGGACATGCATAGCATTTCATCCTTGTGACTACTCTATTATTATTTATTTAGATTAACTTTTGATATTATGATCTTGAGTGTTTCTCTTGTTTATGCTGATTTGACTAATTGCGTGTTCTCCTCGATTATCTTATATTGTTACATAATTTCGATGCTCACCCTTGGTTGTTTGTGTTTGGCGTTTGCAATGTGTAACGCCCCGTTTTTCAAAGCGAGGGTGTATTTTTTTATAAAAGAAATTAAACTAAAACAGAGAAATAAACGAGGAAATGCCTTAGGATAAATAATTGAGTCATTATAATTTACAAGCAGCGGAAAAGTTTCTCCAAATATAAATCCAAAACATTTACACAACAACAAATGGTACATGGAACCCATTCAAATAAGATGTCAAACTGACGATATTAGTATAAGTACAGTTTTCCAAATTAAAAATACTCCAACCCAAAAAGAAGGACGCCTAGTCCCTATACATCAACCTAATCTGATCATCCTACCAAAAACTATACACCCTGAGTGATCTCCACGCGCCCTGTGGGATCCTCCTATCGTAACTGCAGTCAAGCGCTCCCATCTCCATTCCCGTCCGTAGGTTACGAACCTGTAGGATCGTCCTAACTCTCATCTGAGGGCAAAGCCCAGATTTCCACAATAATTGTAAAGGGTCACCAACCGAAATTAACAGATAACACATAACATTTAAGTTTTAAATGCACAAAATAACCTTTCAACTAAGCATGGACCTTAAAAGGATTTTCCATATGCTAAAAGTTCATATAATGCTTGCCAATTAACAATGAACTCAAAATAAAGTTCTCAATCCATCAAGTAATACATAACTGACCAAAGCATTGATAAATCAATTGAGCAATCGATTATCTAACTCAAAATAAGGACTTTTGCTGAGCCAATCCATAAACGTACTGCCTATCACGGGCCCGTACTGTTTTTCGAGGTGCCACCTATCACGGGTCTGCACAATTTACAAAAAAGCGAAAACCATAAACGTACTGCCTATCACGGGCCCGTACTGTTTTTCGAGGTGCCACCTATCACGGGTCTGCACAATTTACAAAAAAGCGAAAACCATAAACGTACTGCCTATCACGGGCCCGTACTGTTTTTCGAGGTGCCACCTATCACGGGTCTGCACAATTTACAAAAAAGCGAAAACCATAAACGTACTGCCTATCACGGGCCCGTACTGTTTTTCGAGGTGCCACCTATCACGGGTCTGCACAATTTACAAAAAAGCGAAAACCATAAACGTACTGCCTATCACGGGCCCGTACTGTTTTTCGAGGTGCCACCTATCACGGGTCTGCACAATTTACAAAAAAGCGAAAACCATAAACGTACTGCCTATCACGGGCCCGTACTGTTTTTCGAGGTGCCACCTATCACGGGTCTGCACAATTTACAAAAAAGCGAAAACCATAAACGTACTGCCTATCACGGGCCCGTACTGTTTTTCGAGGTGCCACCTATCACGGGTCTGCACAATTTACAAAAAAGCGAAAACCATAAACGTACTGCCTATCACGGGCCCGTATCGTTTATCGAGGTGCCACCTATCACGGGTCTGCACAATTTATAAAAAAGCGAAAACCATAAACGTACTGCCTATCACGGGCCCGTATCGTTTATCGAGGTGCCACCTATCACGGGTCTGCATGGTTTTCAAAAACGTAAATCATAAATGTACCGCCTATCACAGGCCAAAGTACTATTTATCAATGTGCCACCTATCACGGGTCTCCACGATTTACAAAATGCATGAAAATGCATGCATATACTGACTCCATCCACAACAATCGTTAAGCAAATGCAGATATTAAAAGATTCCCCATTTTTAATACTCACTTAACTTAAACGATTTTCACAACAAATATTAAGCAAACAGAAATATCAAGAGATTCCCCATTCTTAATACTCATTTAACTTAACGATTTTCAAAACAAAACATTAAGTAAACAAGACATTAAGAGATTCCCCATTCCTAATACTCATTTAACTTAACGATTTTCAAAACAAAACATTAAGTAAACAAGACATTAAGAGATTCCCCATTCCTAATACTCATTTAACTTAACGATTTTCAAAACAAAACATTAAGTAAACAAGACATTAAGAGATTCCCCATTCCTAATACTCATTTAACTTAACGATTTTCAAAACAAAACATTAAGTAAACAAGACATTAAGAGATTCCCCATTCTTAATATCAAGTTAACTTAAACGATTTTCACAAACACACATTAAGTAAACCGAGATATTAAAAGATTCCCCATTTTTAATACTCGCTTAACTCTAATGGTTTTCAAATTTCACAACAAAACCAACTCAAAACATTTTATCAAATTCAATTCACAATCCACACCAAAACGCATCAAATTTCATCCACCCATAATCACACACAAATGAGTTAAGTTCATTTTCCACGAAACATCCATCAAATATAACCAAAACCTAACTCTAAGATTTTACCTATAAAGTCTTAGATCCATTTTCCCCCAAATTAATACTCAAACCCTAACAAGATCCTTTCCACACAATCACAGATAAGTCCCTAAATGCAAACTAAAAGTTTGGAAGGAGCCCTTACCTTAA
>NC_021161.2:23252436-23255777 GCF_000331145.2 Cicer arietinum
GAAAGCGACGAAAATGAAAACGGGAGAGGAGAGAAAAGTGGTCGCGGGTAGCAGAGGAAGAAGATGGAAAAATTCGGATTTTCCTTCCTTTCTTTTTCTTTCCTTTGTTTTTCCTTTCTTCCTTTTTCCTTATTTCCTTATATACTCTTTTCTTTTCCTTTTTCTTCCTTCTAGTTTTCCTTTCTTTTTCCCTCCAAACAAACACACACACATATATATATATATATATATAATAAATATAACATAACAAATATCTCAAAATATCTAGATATTTGTTAAATTACCATTTCACCCGTAACACATTAAATTCTCCGTAAAGGATTCACCGCAGTTAATTTCAATTTATTTATCGACGAGAAATTTTAATTGGCATCAAAATATCTTTTTGATTATAAAACTCCAAAATATTATTAACTTTGGCTTAAAAGCCTCCGAGCCAAAAATCCAAAATACACCAAAAATACATAAAGGGTACTTTAAAATTATGGGTCTTACACAATGGACGCAGATGAGTTGTAAGCTACATGTGATGACTAGTGCCATCAGAGAGGCGGAAACAATCTTGTCTTGAAGACTCTTAATATATGCATTGTGTTCATGTTATTTTGAGCGTCTTTTATTATGGGAATTCCCGCTCTAATAGTGACACCGGGTTGGGACTACATTTGCACTTAATATAAAACTTATGTATGTGTACTTCAAAAAGGATTTTGTTATGTGATATTATGATTTCGAGTTGTTATGTTTGATGGAAATTTTGGATTTATGTGACATGTTTATGATTACGTTATGCTCTTTACCTTAATCAAATGCAATAAAATATTTTATAATAGTTTTTAGAAATATAAATATTTTTTAATTAAATATTAATCAATTGGTTTAATATGCTTAATTTTGATTCGATTGATATCATTTATTTGATTTAATTTGTTGCTATTATGAATATGAATTAATTAGTTTATAGATAATAAAATTATTTACAACCAGAGCATCCATTGTTTTACTTAGAGTAAGTTTGACGAACTCTTCTTGTTTACTATCCCTTGATGGATCTATTATAAAAAGAGAAATATATTATATAGAGAAATACTATCAACCTTCGATCCATATGATCATAAACCTGTATTTTACTAGTTCAATATAACAAATAAATTAATTGTTATTAACTATTTTGTTATTAATATCTCTAGTGAAAACTACAATGTTTGTAAAGTTAATTACATTAAATGTCGTAAATCAAGATTAGTTTTTCCATAAATTGACTATTCTATATTGAGTAAAAAATACAATATTCAATTTAATAAAACCTTGACTATCTTTGAATTTACTCTGTTGAATATTTAAGAAACAGTTAATTAATTAACAAACAGTTATTAATTATTTATACTCATAAAATATATTTGCTTAAAAATTTTTTTTTTATGTATTTCCATTATTTCCAATAATAACTCTATAAATATATGATTTTCTTCAATCCATTATTGTAACTTTCATATATTAAAGAATATTCACTTTCAAAAAATAGATTATTTGAAGGTGCAATGTGTTTATTTATCCAAAAAATACTTTTTGTGACACCCTAAACCCCAAAATAATATTTATAATAATTTATATCATATTTCTATAAAATTTGCAGCGGATAAATAATAATATGTTTCCAAGAAAATAAAAACTTTAATCTTTAATTTAGGATATCACGTTTCTCAAAAATCAAAAGGAACACTTTAACTTCTTTACTCCATGGTGCAATCTCAATAAGCTTGAATTAAGTATAATTACTTGATTAAATTCTAAAAACCTACTAGTACTTATATGGTTTTCATACAAAAGTCATTTCAAAATAAATAAGTAAAATACAAATTACAACCCTTATTCCCGGTATCACGTATCAGAGCGGGGTTCCTCCCAAACTTGAACTTCAAGACTTATTAACCTGTAACAACTGCGATTTCGCAAACGCAGGGCCAAGCCAGTCAAACATAAACAACGAAGGAGGTGAGTTTCAAAATCATGTTAATAGTATAATATAAGTAAGAAGGACACGCAACAATCATAATAGACCGTATCATAATCACATTGCGATATATCAAAATATTTAAGTAAATAGTATCATATTACAACATCAAATTCACTCAAGATAATCATCTCATTATAATATGCATCTAATCATCTAAGAGTAATTATTATTACTTTTGTAACACATCAATCACCACAAAACAATTACAAGTAAATGCAATGATATGCATGAGCTTAGACTCTACTTCATAATGTGGTACCATTCTAACTCTGAAGTACTTGGTTAGGAAGCTTGATACTATGCCACCATCCCGATGGACGGACAATTCAAATTGGACGTTCCCGGTGGACGGACAATTCAAATTGGCCCTGTCCTCATAGATCCCTCAACTCAACCCGAGACACATATACGTGACAGTCGAGGTAAACGTGTGTTGCGTGGTAGCTCCCGACATTTGGAGTGCTACCTCCAAGTCACCTAGGAATTCCCCACCCGAATACCTCCAAGGTCTAACAATCTTGCCCTAAGGCTCGACAGCAGACCGCCACGATCAGGCTCATTCAGTTGTACTTCCCCGGAATCACTAGGCTTGTCAGGCCCTACCTATATGATGACAAAATAATCTCCACTTCGCAAATTCACAATATTTATTTTCTCCCCTCGTTGGTATATGATACTCCATTAAAATTTTCATCTCAAACACAATTTCAAATCACCATTATTTCATCAACTATGAGTTTAATTCAATATTCTCATCACAATATCACTATCATTAATCATATCTCATCACATAAACTCATCACAATTTTATAGAATCAATATCATCAATCAAACATCATCATTATCATCACATAAACTTATCACATATTTATATTATAAATCACACATCATCATCAAATAAACTTACATTATACACTGCATTCACATAAACTCATTTAATCAAACATATGCACTAAATTCATTTGAAATCAAATATCACAATGATATCAAATATCACAATAACATCAAATATCACAATAATTTTAAATATCACAATAATATCAAATATCACAATAATGTTAAATATCACAATAATATAAAATATCACACATTTAACGAAATTAAATCAATCAACACCTTATAAATATTTCTATTTCACATTTTAATCTCACAATTTTCTTATTTGCAGATTAATTAATTTATCACTCAAAGGGCTACTGCCGTACGTAGCGAGCCCCGGATGAATCGTTGGGAAATACGGTTTTCCCGTTCATCTCACAATATATTATACTCATGAATTCAAACGCTCTCTCACCCCTTACCTTATTTCGACGCTTTCACACAC
>NC_021161.2:23256685-23262674 GCF_000331145.2 Cicer arietinum
GCACACAAAAATATTACATTAATTGGGTACACGTATATACACGTAAAATCGCATAAAATCTTTTTCTTTAAACTATATATTACACTAAAATACTATTATTTTTTCAAAAAAAAAAAAATAGATCAAAGAGTAAAATATAATATTTATTATTTATATCGCTCATTTAATCTAGTATTTATAAAACTAGCACATCACAGAAATCATGCCTATAAGGAAAATTAATCATAAAACTAATCAACAAATATTATAAAATAATTTTAACACCAAATTAAATATCTAAATTCCTATTAAATTAATAAAATAGTTTATTATAAAATTTGGGGTGTTACACTTTTGATATGTGTGTTGACGTTGTTGTTCATGCAAAATGTTCATGGAATCGAAGTGCTTATTACTAATGGAATGAAAACCACCTTAACTGTTCATTGCAAGTCTGGTGATGATGATCTTGGAGTTCATGTTCTTAAGTTTAATCAAAATTATGATTTTTCTTTTGGAACTCACTTTTTTGGAAAAACACTATTATATTGTTCCTATAAGCGGAATGGTGAATTTAAATGGTTTGACATATACATACAAGATAGAGATAGGTGTATTGTTTGCAATTGGATTATAAATGCAACAGGACCATGTAGGGTTGCTAGATGGCGTACTTGCTATCCGTGGAACTAATTGTTAATGTGTTACACATTTTTTTATCTTCATAAATAATATAATTGAGGGTACGAAGTGAAGCACCCTAAATTTTATAATAAACCATTTTTAAATGAAATAATATTTTAAGTAATTAATTTGTATTTGGTTGTTACGTTGATTTATTTTCTTACGTGGACTGTTAAAGTCGGTGGTTGGCGAAGACGTAACACATTAAATCAGCAGATCGACTTCTTTGGGGAAAATCTTCAGCCAGGGTAAGGGGTGAGAGGAGGTTCGATTTTATGAGTATAAAATAACGTGGGATGAACGGGAATACCGAAATTCCCAAATATTTATACAAGGCTTACTATATTTGGTCAAGCCCTATTGCGTAATAATAATTAATGAATAATATATGAATGGTAATACTAAGGACTAAAATATAATTTAACAACCTTTAGAATTGTGGTGAATCTATTTATATCAAGATTGCATGTTGTATAATTTTATAAAATCTTATGTTGATTGTTATTGTATGAATGATATGTATTTGAGTGTTCTTGTTACATGATTGAAATTGTGATATTACTTGAATGTGCCACATGTTGGATTTCTTATTATGTGATTGATGAGACTGGATTGTGTATTGAGAGTAGTGTAAACCAAATATTGGGTTTTATTATGATTTACTAATATACATATGTAATGATATAAATTCGGATGAATATTGTGAATTCAAACTGAAACTTATTGAATTGTGATAATCGAGTAGGTATGAGATAGGTGTTGTAGGTTTGGACTGAGGATTATTTTGTCATCATATTGGGAGGGCTTGACAAGCCTAGTGATTCAGGGAAATAAAACTCAATGACCCTAATCGTGGATGAATACACTCAATCTATAAGGTAAGACGGATAGACCTTCGGGTTACCTCTAGTAGGGAATTCCTAGTGGCATAGTATCAGACCTCCTAACCAAATACTTCAGTGTAGAGTGGTACCAAATGACGAGGAAGTATATAGTATAGGACATGCACAACATTTCATCCTTGTGAATGTTTTATTGTGATTGAATTAAATTAAACTTTGATATTGTAGTCTTGAATGTTTCTCATGTTTGTCCTAATTTAACTACTTGCATGTTCTCCTTGTTTATCTTATACTAATACATAATTTCCAAACTCACCCCTCGTTATTTGTGTTTGGTGTTTGCGATGTATTGACACCTAACTTTGTTGCGCTACTTTATGATTTTTAATAAATATATAAAAAATTAAAAAATAATAGTTAGGAAAATAATAACAATAATAAAAATAAATAGTTAGACTTTTAAATTTTATAAAATCATTATTGTGTTTGGTATTTTTTTACTCTGATTCCTTTCAGAAAATTTTCCTATTTTCTAAAATATAAAAAAAAACATATTTAATTGAATTGGATTGGTGGTAATAATAATCATTATAATGGTCATCATTTGAATGAAAAGAAACCAAAAAGAAATAAATCAATGTTAATAAAAATCAGTATAATGGTGATCAATTGAATAGAAAAGAAACCGAAGAAATGAATCAATGGTAATAAAAATCAGAGTAATGATGGTCAATTGAATAGAAAAGAAATCGAAAAAATGAATAAATGATAATAAGAATCAGTTTAATTGTGGCCAATTAAATGAAAAGAAACCGAAAAGAAATAGATTAATGGTAACCAATTGACAATTATTCTCTTGTCTTTTGTAATCTACACCTAAAAGTCTATAAATAGTCTACCACAAGAGCACAAAGAGGGGACAATTGGAAACACAATTTGAAAGCACATAAAAAATAGAGAGATTAATAGGCAAAAGAGGAGAAGATAATCTGATCTTGAGACAATCGGTCTAGCAAAAAAAACAATTCAGCAGTAAAGTATCACTTTCTTATTGTTTTTCTAAACAATAAGAAAGATAATTTGATACCCCGCGCTAAAAACAATTACTGAAACATTTGATATCCCTATAAAGGAATTAAAAGACAATATAACCAACAAAGATAATTTGATTGGATTCCCCATAATATATCTTGAAGTGAAAGCAGTAAACTTAGCAAGAGATGAAAATTTCATGGATGTGGTCGCCTTAATTATATATGGAATTGTTTTATTTCCAAGTATTAAGGACTTTGTGGATTTGACAACGATAGATGTCTTTTTGGCTTAAAAGCATAGAGGGGAGAACCCAGAATCGGCAGTTTTGGCTGACATTTACTGGATGCTCGACTTCAGTCATGAGAAAGAGGGGGGCCTAATCCATTGTTCCTCGCCAATACTCTATGTTTGGTTTGTCAAACATATTTTCCAAGACATGCATCAGTTAAGAACTAGGAGAAAAAAGGAATGGACCAACGTTCTAGCAAATCTCAACGAAAGAACAATTTAGTGGTACTCCCAGAGTCAAGATATAAATGAAGTGATTTGTAGATGCGGTGTCTTTTTTGATGTTCCCCTCATGGGAACCAAAGGGTGTATAAATTATAATCTATTTGTGGCATTGAGACAATTGGGTTATCCTATGACAAAACCTCCAATAATGGATGTAACAAAAACTTTTGTCATTCACGGACAAGACGTTTATGATACTAGCTTGCTGAGAAGAATACATAAGTCTTGGGGATATGTTGTTAGAAGAGGTCAAGAATTAAGGCCTAGAAGTTGTGATATAGGAGAGGAATATCATAATTGGGTGAAAAAGAGGGCATTAGAGGTCAAGTTGCCTTTTCACATCACCACCATTACTTCTGAAGTAGTAACAATATAATCCTTTTTCAATATTGAAGATTTAGTGGCCGACTTAGCTCTCAAAGGACAAGAAATCGAAAAATTACAAAAAGAATTGGAGATGGCTCACCAGGCTTATAGAGATATGGAGTATAAGAATACCCAACAATCCATTATCCTTGATAAAGTACAAAAAAAGGCAAGAGAGGAAGAAGAAATCAATGAGAAAACTCGAATCTGTTTGCGGGGTGCGAATGAAAAGTTGAGACTCAGACGTCAAGAAAGGGATGATGCAGTGATTGAAGGTAATAGGCTTAAAGAGTTGCTAAAAAAATATGGGGAAAAACATGAAGTCGTCCGTCGGCAAGAAGAAAATCTAAAGCAACAAATATATAGGGTAAAAGAGCAATGTGAAAACAAGATAATGGTAGAAAGGCAATGTCAAGAAGAGATCATTAAAGCATACATAGTTGAACTTGAAAGAAAAGAAGATGAGATGTATACACAAAAAGACACTATCGAGAGACTTGTTCAAGAAGGAATGTTTTGGATGGACTGTTTCTCCAAACTAGTTTATTTGACCAACTCTGCTATCGGAGATATTCCACCATTATTAAGGGCCGCTGATGGGATGTCTAATCCTCTCTCTACCCCTCAAGGGATCTCTATTTTTATTGAACATTGTAAAAGTTTAATCGAGCAAATGAAAAAATTGATTGCTCATTAAATTTTCAAATTTTGTTTAGGTTTTTACTTTCGTTTTTTTAGTTGTGGTAAAATTTGTACTTTTCTAATTATCAATGAATTAAATTTGGCCCCACTATTGGTCCCATAACCCTCTCTTTATTGGTTAAGATATTCACAAACAAGCAATAAATAGGTCTTTAATATTCATGCACAATTACATTTTCATACATCATATTGCATACTCATGCCATACCCTTTCACACAAAAAATAACACAACAAACAAAAAAAATTGTGCTACAACACCGTTATCTAACACGATCTCAGTCAAAAATCATGGATGAGTTAGAGTAAACAGAAATAAGAGAAGACGTGAACCAACTCAAGGGGCAAATGACCAAGATCTTGGAGATTCTACAAGCACTTGGAAATAGAAATGATGGGAATCCTCTAGTAGATGAGGGGGTGCCTGTAAGACCCATAATTTTTAAAGTACCATTTATGTATTTTTGGTGTATTTTGGATTTTGGCTCGGAGGCTTTTAAGCCAAAGTTAATAATATTTTGGAGTTTTATAATCAAAAAGATATTTTGATGCCAATTAGAATTTCTCATCGATAAACAAATTGAAATTAACTGCGATGAATCCCTTACGGATAATTTAATGCGTTTCGGGTGAAACGGTAATTTAACAAATATCTAGATATTTGGAGATATTTGTTAAGTTATATTTTTATCTATATATGTTTGTTTGGAGGGAAAAAGAAAGGAAAACTAGAGGGAAGGAAAAGGAAAAGAAAATAGTATAAAAGGAAGGAAGGAAAAAGGAAGAAAGGAAAAACAAAGGAAAGAAAAACCATTTTTCCATCGTCTCCTTCCTCTGTCCGCGGCCAATTTTCATCCATTCTCCCATTTTCATTTTCGTCGTTTTCCTTTCTTCAAAACTAGTAACCCAAGGTTGGGTGGGAGTTAGATCAAGGTTTTCGCAACTCCACTCTTCCTCTTTGATTCTAAAACGAAGAAAAATGGTTTTTGAGATCCAAACACAAACCCCTCCGTTTCTTCTAGATCAAAACCTCATTTCTCGAAGAGATAGAAGGGAAAGTTGCTCACTACCATGCTACGGTGCTAGTGAACTAATTTGGAAGCGGCGTTGCGAGCGGAGATTTTACCGGAATTACTCGCGGTACCGGAAACGCACGTTAAAGCTAACGTTGAGGTAAGGGCTCCTTCCAAACTTCTAGTTGCATTAGGGACTTATCTGTGGTTGTGTGGGAAGGAATTTGTTAGGGTTAAATGTATCGATTTGGGGAAAAACGAAACTAGTGCGTTATGGGTAAAAACCTTAGAGTTAGGTTTTGTTTATAATGATGAATGTTTCGTGGTAAATGAATTTGAAGTCTTGTGTATGGTTTTGAGTAAATGAAATTTGATGTATCTGGGTGTTATGTTGCGTGATTTGTGTTCGTTGTATTTGGTGTGTTCGTACTTGATGTTTGTTAATTGGTGTGGTTGTTGTGAATTATGGTTTGAATGTGAAAGTATGTTTGAATTTGTTTCTGTGGAATTTGAAAACCATTAGAGTTAAACGAGTATTAAAAATGGGGAATCTTTTAATACCTCGGTTTACTTAATGTGCATTTGAGGAAAAGGTTTAAGTTAACTGGGCGTTGAGAATGGGGAATCTCTTAATGTCCCGGTTACTTAACGATCGTTTTTGAAAATCGTTCCGGTAAATGAGTGTTAAGAATGGGGAATCTCTTAATGACTCGTTTACTGAATATTTTGTGTGAAAATCGTTTAAGTCAAAAGTATATTAAGAATGGGGAATCTCTTAATATGACTGTTTGCTTAACGTTTTGTTTTGAAAATCATTAAGATAAATCAGTATTAAGAATGAGGAATCTCTTAATGAC
>NC_021161.2:23266544-23278705 GCF_000331145.2 Cicer arietinum
TGTGTTTTATTCTAATTCCTTTTGAAAAAAAATACACCCTCGCTTTGGAAAACGGGGTGTTACATTGTGGTATCAGAGCTTTGGTTTGGTTTTCTTTGGGGGCTGTGGAACCTTGGTTCTAGATTGTAGGTTACGAGTTGTTGTCTGATCATGTGTCGGTTTAGGTGGTTTGAGTTGTCAAGTTCATAATAATTATTATGTGCGGTTGTGGTCGGAAGTTATTCTTAGAATTATTGAAGTAGTGTTAAGACTTTACTTGATGATGGTTTTATAGGGAAACCATGCTGCCAAGGAGGAATGACGTTCCGAGAGCCAATGTCAATAAGAATGACCGAATGGCGGAGGCTATGAATAACCTGGCTGCTTCTGTTGCTGCACAGACTGCTGCCAAGACTCAACGTGATCTCGAAAAGAGGGGAAGAGAGATCCGTGCTGCGGAGTCAAGAGGATTAAAAGACTTTCGTCGTTACAATCCTCCCAAGTTTGAGGGGACTGAGAATTCAGAGAAAGCAAATCAATGGATCCAAGAAGTGGAGAAGATCTTCGAAATGATTAACTGTCAGGCGGGAGTGAGGGTCAACTATGCCACTTATATGCTACTAGGAGATGCTGAGTACTGGTGGAGGAGTACAAGGTTGTTGATGAGATCAGCTCACGAGGAGGTGAACTGGGAATCTTTCAAAGGGAAGTTTTTCGACAAATACTTCCCGATGAGTACCAGGACTAGACTGGGTGATGATTTCCTGAAACTACATCAGGGGAACATGACCGTGGGCGAATATGCTGCTAAGTTTGAATCACTATCAAGGCATTTCAGATTTTTCCGTGAAGAGGTTGACGAGCCATTCTTGTGTCATCGTTTCCAAGACGGACTAAAGTATGAGATTCAAGAGTTTGTCTTACCCTTGGGAATTCAACGTTTCCAGGTTCTTGTGGAAAAATGTAGAGAAGTTGAGGAGATGAAGAATAAGAGAGCTAGCCGAGGAGGGAATTTTAACTCAGGAGGACCTAGTCGGGCGAAGTATCAGAACAAGGGAAAACAGGTTGCTAAATTTTATAATCGACCACATGATAACAATGGGGGACGGGATAACCCAGGGAACCAAGACCTTGAGAAGCAAGTGGGACAAGGCATACGATGTTTCCGATGTGGAGAAGAAGGACATTATGCTTATGCTTGTACCTTTGACAGTACTACTTGCTACAATTGCCATAAACCAGGGCACTTTGCAAGGAATTGCGAGGCTCCGAAGGTGGAACCAATGGTGGATGTAGCTAGGATTACTCTTCCTACTGCTAGAGGACAGGTGTATTGCGTCGGCGCTGATTTATCTAGCGATCTGATTCAATATGACTGTGCGATTACAGGTAACCTCTTAACTACACTTTCTGATTCGGGGGCAACCCATTCCTTCATTGCTATGGATTATGTAAATTGTTTGAAGTTGTCCGTGTCTACTTTACTGCTAAGACTTTGACAGTAAATTATGCATGTTTACTTGTCAAATAACCATTCAGAATAGGGACTTCTCGATTAATTTGAGTGTTTACCTCTACAGTAACCCAAGATCATTCTTGATAGGAATGGGAAGCCCTATCATTGGTTAATGATACATTGTACTCAATGTGTCGGCGTCATACTTAGTGTTTAAGTTTGGTACTAGGTAGATGTTCCGTACAAGGTGGAACATCAGCGACCTGCTGGGGTGTTGCAACCTTTAGAGATTACACGGAGTACCATCAAGCATTTTGTCAGACCGTGATCCGAAGTTCACATCGCATTTTTGGGGAGCATTGCACGAAGCGTTGGGAACGAAGCTACGATTGAGTTCAGCTTACCATCCACAAACGGACGGACAGACTGAAAGGACAAATCAGTCCTTGGAAGATCTGTTGAGAGCATGTGTTTTAGATGATAGAGGAAGTTGGGATGATGTACTTCCGTTGATTGAGTTCACTTACAACAATAGTTTCCACGCAAGTATTGGAATGGCACCATATGAGGCTTTATATGGGCGCAAGTGTCAAACGCCCTTGTGTTGGTATAAAGACGGTGAGAATATGATTGTCGGACCAGAGATGGTGCAACAGACCACAGCTAAAGTAAGGAAGATCAAGGAGAAAATGAAGACTTCACAAGATCGTCAGAAGAGTTACGCGGACAAGCGTCGCAGACTTTTGGAATTCGAACAGGGTGACCATGTATTTCTGAGAGTCACACCTACTACTGGAGTAGGTAGAGCCTTGAAATCGAAGAAGTTGACTCCTAAATTCATTGGACCATATCAGATTTCTGCACGAATTGGGCCGGTTGCTTATCGGATTGCATTACCTCCGATACTGTCCAATATCCATGACGTGTTTCATGTGTCGCAGTTGAGGAAATATCTCGCAGATCCATCTCACGTGATCGAACCAGACGCAATCCAGCTAAAGGATAACCTGTCGTTCGAAGTACCACCCGTGAGAATTGATGACAGGAAGATTAAGCGGTTGAGGACCAAGGATGTTTCGTTGGTCAAGGTGATTTGGAACCCAATCACTGGAGATGCGACTTGGGAGTTGGAGAGCAAGATGAGAGAACAACACCCAGAGTTATTTATCGATGCATAGTTTCGAGGACGAAACTAATTTTAGGGGGGGAGTAATGTAAGACCCATAATTTTAAAGTACCATTTATGTATTTTTGGTGTATTTTGGATTTTGGCTCGGAGGCTTTTAAGCCAAAGTTAATAATATTTTGGAGTTTTATAATCAAAAAGATATTTTGATGCCAATTAGAATTTCTCGTTGATAAACAAATTGAAATTAACTGCGATGAATCCCTTACGGATAATTTAATGCGTTTCGGGTGAAACGGTAATTTAACAAATATCTAGATATTTGGATATTTGTTAAGTTATATTTATTATATTTATATATGTTTGTTTGGAGGGAAAAAGAAAGGAAAACTAAAACTGGAAGGAAGGAAAAGGAAAAGAAAATAGTATAAAAGGAAGGAAGGAAAAAGGAAGAAAGGAAAAACAAAGGAAAGAAAAAGAAAGGAAAGAAAAACCATTTTTCCATCGTCTCCTTCCTCTGTCCGCGGCCAATTTTCCTCCTTTCTCCCATTTTCATTTTCGTCGCTTTCCTTTCTTCGTTGGGTGAGGGTTAGATCAAGGTTTTCGTAACTCCACTCTTCCTCTTTGATTCGAAAACGAAGAAATACGGTTTTTGAGATCCAAACACAAACCCCTCCGTTTCTCCTAGATCCAAACCTCATTTCTCGAAGAGATAGAAGGGAAAGTTGCTCACCACCACGCTACGGTGCTAGTGAACTAATTTGGAAGCGGCGTTGCGAGCGGGGATTTTACCGGAATTACTCGCGGTACCGGAAACGCACGTTAAAGCTAACGTTGAGGTAAGGGCTCCTTCCAAACTTCTAGTTTGCATTAGGAACTTATCTGTGGTTGTGTGGGAGGGAATTTGTCAAGGTTCGATGTATTAATTTGGAGAAAAACGGATCTAATGTGTTATGGGTAAAACCTTAGAGTTAGGTTTTGGGCTATATGGATGAATGTTTTGTGTTAAATGAATTTAAAATCATTTGTGTATGATTATGAGTAAATGAAATTGATGTGTTTGAGTGTCATGTTGTGTTGATTTGTGTACGTCGTGTTTGACGTGTCCTAAGTTAATACGGATGAATTTGATGTGTTTTGGTGGGCGTTGGGAATTGAATTTGATAAAACGTTTTGAGTTGGTTTTGTCGTGAAATTGGAAAACCATCAGAGTTAAACCAGTATTAAAAATGGAGAATCTTTTAATACCTCGGTTTACTTAATGTGCATTTGAGGAAAATGTTTAAGTTAACTGGGCGTTGAGAATGGGGAATCTCTTAATGTCTCGGTTACTTAACTATCGTTTTTGAAAAGTTTTAAGTTAACTGGGTATTAAGAATGGGGAATCTCTTAATGTCTCGGTTACTTAATGTTTGTTTTTTTTTTAAATCGTTTCAGTAAATGAGTATTAAGAATGGGGAATCTCTTAATGTCTTGTTTACTGAATATTTTGTGTGAAAATCGTTTAAGTCAAAAGTATATTAAGAATGGGGAATCTCTTAATATGTCTGTTTGCTTAACGTTTTGTTTTGAAAATCATTAAGATAAATCAGTATTAAGAATGGGGAATCTCTTAATGACTTATTTATTTAATGTTGTTTTGAAAATCGTTTAAGTTAACTGGGCGTTAAGAATGGGGAATCTCTTAATGTCTTGGTTACTTAATGTTTGTTGTGAAATTCGTTTAAGTTAAATGGGTATGATAGGTGGTACGTTTACGATTTACGTTTTTGGTAAATTGTGTTGACCCGTGATAGGTGACACCTTGGTAAACTGTACTGACCCGTGATAGGTGGTACGTTTACGATTTACGTTTTTGGTAAATTGTGTTGACCCGTGATAGGTGACACCTTGGTAAACTGTACTGACCCGTGATAGGTGGTACGTTTACGATTTACGTTTTTGGTAAATTGTGTTGACCCGTGATAGGTGACACCTCGGTAAACTGTACTGACCCGTGATAGGTGGTACGTTTACGATTTACGTTTTTGGTGAATTGTGCTGACCCGTGATAGGTGGCACCTCGGTAAACAGTACTGGTCTGTGATAGGCGGTACGTTTACGATTCCCGCTTTTTCTTTTAGTAAATCGTGTTGACCCGTGATAGGTGACACCATGGTAACTGTACTGACCCGTGATAGGTGGTACATTTACGATTTACATTTTTGGTGGATTGTGCTGACCCGTGATAGGTGGCACCTCGGTAAACAGTACTGGTCTGTGATAGGCGGTACGTTTACGATTCCCGCTTTTTCTTTTAGTAAATCGTGTTGACCCGTGATAGGTGACACCATGGTAACTGTACTGACCCGTGATAGGTGGTACATTTACGATTTCCGCTTTTTCTTTTAGTAAATCGTGTTGACCCGTGATAGGTGACACCATGGTAACTGTACTGACCCGTGATAGGTGGTACATTTACGATTTCCGCTTTTTCTTTTAGTAAATCGTGTTGACCCGTGATAGGTGACACCTCGGTAAACTGTACTGACCCGTGATAGGTGGTACGTTTATGATTTACGCATTTTAGTAAATCGTGCTGACCCGTGATAGGTGGCACCTCGGTAATTGGTACCTTGGCCTGCGATAGGCGGTACAATTATGATTTACGGCCCTTCGAGGAGGGTTTTGGTTTGGAATTCCGAGTCCATGCATTTTGGCATATACGCATTGCATTAGGGTGCTTGGCACACGAGTCGTGTTTGAATCAAGTATATGATTGAGTGGTTTGAATTGGAATTGTATACCATTTTGAAACCCATGATGTTGTATTAATTGTGTTATAAATGTTAAGTGTTATGTTTTGGAATTTGGTGATAACATGTTTGCTTGCAATACTATTTCGAAACTAATGATGTTGTAGCGATTGCGTTATCAGTGCTAAGTGTTAGGATTTGAGATTATGTATGAATGTGATTGAGTTAGTTATGAATTTTTGGAAAAATGATGAGGGAAATCGATTTCCCAATCGATTGGATGAGTTGCAGGAAGTTCACTATTTTAACCTAATCGATTTGCCAATCGATTGTATAAATATGTCTTTCAAAATCTTTTAAGAAATCGATTTGGAAATCGATTGGCAGAGAGGCAGGAACTCAGCAAAACTGCCAAAATCGATTTGGAAATCGATTTGGCAACACAGGGACTCATCAGAACTGACAAAATCGACTTAGAAATCGATTTGGTCATGCAGAAACTCAGCAGAACAGACCAAATCGATTTGGCAATCGATTGGCTCAGCAAAAGTACTTATTTTGAGTTAGATAATCGATTGCTCAATTGATTTATCAATGCTTTGGTCAGTTATGTATTACTTGATGGTTTGAGAACTACATTTTGAGTTCATTGTTAATTGGCAATCATTATATGAACTTTTAGCATATGGAAAATCCTTTTAAGGTGCATCCTTAGTTGAAAGGTTATTTTGTGCATTTAAAACTTAAATGTTATGTGTTATCTGTTAATTTCGGTTGGTGACCCTTTACAATTATTGTGGAAATCTGGGCTTTGCCTTCAGATGAGAGTCAGGACGATCCTACCAGTTCGTACCCTACGGACGGGAATGGAGATGGGAACGCTTGACTGCAGCTACGTTAGGAGGATCTCACGGGGCGCGTGGAGATCACTCAGGTTGTATAGTTTTTGGTAGGATGATCAGATTAGGTTGATGTATAGGGACTAGACGTCCTACTTTTTGGGTTGGAGTATTTTGATTTGGAAAACTGTACTTATACTAATATTGTCAGTTTGACATCTTATTTGAATGGGTCCCATGTACCATTTGTTGTTCTGTAAATGCTTTGGATTTATATTTGGAGAAACTTTTCCGCTGCTTGTAAATTATAATGACTCAATTATTTATCCAAAGGCATTTTCTTGTTTATTTCTCTGTTTCAGTTTAATTTCTTTTGAAAAAAAAATACACTCTCGCTTTGAAAAAACGGGGTGTTACAGTGCCCTAAAACACTCTTGTTCACCCAACAAGTGTCGCTCCACCACTTGATATTAATTATCAAGAAAGGAAGACAACAATTTCCACCTTATGGTTTGCCGCCAGGCTATACCCCACCCATAGACACTCATCTCCCCAACAACAATCCAGTGGTCGTGGCTACAAATCCACAACCTAATATTTGTGAATTCCCTCAAGTGCAACCTTCACCCCTTACTTCAGGATTTCCTTGTTCTTCATCGCAAGGGAAAACTACCGAAGCTACACCGGTGATGTTAAACATACATCATGAACCTCGACCGCTCTAGAACAATCAATCCCAAGAAAAATGGCAAGCCTTAGAAGAACGCTTGAGAGTTACGAAGGGGGAAACAATTATGGATTTGATGCTTCAGACCAATGCCTCGTTTATGATGTTATAATACCTCTAAAATTCAAATTTCCTGAATTCGACAAATACAAGGGAACTACATTCCCCAAGAACCATCTTATTATGTATTTTCGAAAAATGGGTTTTTGCGCCCATGACGAAAAACTACTAGTCCACTTCTTTCAAGACAGTTTGACAGGAGCCTCCCTGTTTTGGTATATGCACCTCGAGCGAGCTCATATCGTCTCTTGGAAAGATTTGGTGGATGCCTTTTTGAAACAATACAAATATAATCTCGACATGGCTCGTGATAGAATACAATTGCAAAATATGATAAAACGAGACAATGACACATTCAAGGAATATGCCCAACAATGGAGGGAGTTAGCTTCCCAGGTTGAACCCCCCTATCTGAAAAAGAAATGGTGACCATGTTCATAAACACTCTTCAACCTCCGTTTTATGACAAAATTATAGGAAGCGTTTCATCAAATTTTTCAAATCTCGTCATCATAGTTGAAAGAGTAGAAATGGGATTGAAAAGCGGAAAGATTGCTTCTGGCTATACCGGATTAAATAACACAAAAAAGTTACCCGCAAGTGCAAATAAGAAAAAGGAGGAACAAAGTCATTTTGTGGCGGCAAACCCAACTAATCCTTCTTTTGTGCATCGCCTTTACGCCGCTGCAACTTCACAAAGCTCAGGTACTCTAAGTCAACTCTTACAAGGGCATCAAGATTCATATGAAACTCAGGGAAAAAACTATCATGGGAGGAAGTTCGTATATTTCGACCCAATCCCTATGACTTGTGCAAAGTTATTACTATCGTGGGAGGAAGTTCGTACATTTCGAACGCCGTGTGTGATTACCACTATGGGGATGTATGACACTCTAATGAAAATTGCCTAGCTTTAAAATTTAAGGTGCACAATTTTATTAAAGCTGGATGGTTGAATTTTAAAGAAAACGAGCCTAGCCTGAAAAATAGTGAATGGTGGGCCAATAGTGTATGCAATCGAAGAAAATCAGCAATTAATAAAGGAGGTCGAGAAAATTAAGAACCCAATGGGACTGATTTTCTCTGAGTTATGTAAATTTTGGTTAATCTGAGGAAATGCCGATGGGAAAGCAAGATGAAATTTCCACCTCAATGAAGATCATTCCATGGAAGAATGCAATGAGTTCAAAAAAGAACTTCAAAAACTGATAAACATAGGCACCATTCAAATAGGTCATTGGGAAAAGGATGACGGTATGATTGCAATCCAATCAGAAGAAAAACATGGCATAACCATCCCAAAGCCATTGGTCATTCATTTTAGTAAGGAGGAAAGTATGAATGCCCCCGGTGATTTGAGGACCTTAATAGTTCAGATACCTAGCCTTTTTTCATATAAAGACAACAAAGCGGTACCTTGGAACAATAATGTAGAGGTACATCTAGCTGAACAGAAGAACAAAGATGTTTCTAGCTCTAAAACCACCGCTGTCACGAACGTTTCAGGAATAGAAGGAATGACTAGAAGTGGTCGGATATACTCCCCAGGAAAATCAAAAAGAGAAATGAGAGTGGCGTTTGAGAAGGCATACGCAGATAAAAGGAAAAAGAAAGCAATTGAAGAAGTCGGAAAGGAGAAAGTAGAAAATGAGAAAGAGGTTTCTAATGAAGAAGCTTGGGAATTTCTCAAAATCATCCAATAGAGTGAATACAAAATAGTTGACCAACTCAACCATACTCCCACAAGGATTTCATTGTTATCCCTATTGATGAATTATGAGTCCCACTGAAAGCTATGGATGAAAATACTAAACGAGGCTCATGTCACTCACGACATCACCTTGGACAAATTTTGAGGCATCATAAATAACATCACTGCCAACAATCACCTAACTTTCACAGATGATGAGTTTCCGACCGAAGGGAAAAGGCATAATAAAGCACTACACATATCAGTAATGTGCCTTGACCATATAAGATCAAGATTCGTCATTGACAATGGCTCCTCGCTGAATGTCATATCAAAATCAACATTAGCAAAACTACCTTGTGATGGTACATATATGAGATCAAGTCCCATGGTTGTTAGAGCTTTTGATGGGAGTCGCAGAGAAGTAATGGGGAAAATCGATCTCCAAGTTCAAATAGGCCCAATCACATTTGAAATCACGTTTCACGTGATGGATAGTGTACCCGCCTATAGTTGCTTATTGGGAAGGCCATGGATCCATTCAGTCGGTGTAGTGCCATCAACCTTACACAAAAAGCTGAAGTATATGGTAAATGACCAATTGGTAATTGTTTCAGGAGAAGGAGACTTGTTGGTGAGTAATTTATCCACCACACCTTATGTTGAGACAACAGAAGAAGTTCTAGAAACTGCCTTCCAAACACTAGAAATCGTGGACACCACTTACGTTGAGACGACACCTATAGAACTACATATGCCAAACACTGCCATTATGGTGGCTAAGTTCATGTTGAGAAAAGGACACCATCCATGGCACAGGTTGGGGAAGGATGAAGAAGGACTCCAAGAACCGGTGGAACTTCCTAAGAATAGAGATAAGTGGGGTTTAGGCTACAAACCCACTAGGGCTGACTAGAGAATAAAGATAATTTCAGTTTTGGTACAGTTAGAGCAAACTTAAATTTAATTTCTCAAATCAAATCAAACTCAATTTTCAAAATTCCAGCTACTACAAAACATTCATCATGCTCCATGGTTGCTTACAAAAAAAAAAAACAACACAATTTGTACACTTTAACATTCATTCATCAAGTTCAACTCTCTCTTTACACAATCACACGGTCGTTTTGGCGTTGGTTTCACTCAAATCGTGTGACACCCTAAACCCAAATTGAAATAAAAAGTAAAATGCACTAGTTTTGAAAGAGATTCGCAGCGGTTCCAAAATAGAGTATAAAAATTATTCCTTTAAACTATAAGGTTTAGGACATCACATTCACCCTTACACAAAATACTTGCATAAAAATTTTCAACAAAAAAATCCTTTAGTATCGAATAGAATTGAGGCTTATTAAATAAAAATTTCCGACATAAATACACATTCTAAACTTATAGACAATTAATTTCTACATCCGAATAAAAGATAAAAATAACACAATTGATTGAACGAATTTACAAAAATCTAAATTAGCTCATAACTCAACAAAATACGACAAATTACTCCCACCCAGTATCACCTATCAGAGCGTGGATCACCAATCGATAACCTGAAATGACTGCGCTCTCGCAAGCGCCAAACACAAGCAACGATGGGTGAGCTTCGAAAACAAGTAATAGTATAAATAACTTGAGAAGAACACGTAAAATATATTAAACACCGTATTATTTCAAATCACAATCAACAAGAATAATCAAGGTAAAATATTGATACAACCCACAACATCAAGTAAGTAACCAAACAAATCAAGTAATATTATGCATGCTCTTATACTCTAGACTACTTCTCTTTCTTTGGTACCATTCTAACTCTGAAGTACTTGGTTAGGAGGCTTGATACTATGCCACCACGCAAGTGGACGGACAATTCAATTTGGCCGTGTCCTCATAGGTCCCCTCAACTCAACCCGAGACACATATATGTGACAGTCGAGGTAAACGTGTGTTGCATGGTAGATCCCGACATTTGGAGTGCTACCTCCAAGTCACCTAGGAGTTCGCCACCCGAATACCTCCAAGGTCTAATAATCTTGCCCTAAGGCTCAACAGCATACCGCCACGATCAGGCTCATTCAATTGTACTTCTCCGGAATCACTAGGCCTGTCAGGCCCTACCTATATGATGACCAAATAATCTCCACTTCAAAACATATCAACATCTATTTTCTCCCCTTGTTTGCCTAGTTTACTCACTCTATTAAGAGAACCATCATTGGCATATGTCGAATTCATCACTATTCAATAAAATGCAATATGCATTTCTTGATATTCATCATAAGTCAAAATTATATTACATTCATCAATGCACATTTTCATAGTCTTACATTACATTCAAAATTAATCATCATAATACACAAACTCCAACAATATATGATTTTCACTCATAGATAATAATACTAAATCATTCACACACACCACTTTAATTGAAATTGAATTAATAACAATTCATCACATTTTATATCATATAACAATGTCAAGGTAGGTATAAACAAAACACAAAACACGTCAAATAAATAATTCTACAATAATTGAACTACCACACAATCTTCAAAATTTAAATCAAACAACACCCTATTAATGTTTCTAACTCATTTTAACCTCACCGAATTCAAGTTTTCTCATTCGTCAATTATTACTCAAAAGGGCTTCAGCCGTACGTAGCGAGCCCCCAAATGAATTATGGGAAATATAGTCTTCCCGTTCATCTCACATAATTTACACTCATGAATTCGAACTCTCTCTCACCCCATACCTTGATTAAAGATTTCACACAGCCTTAGAGGAGATAGAGAACTTCACATCAGCAACCAAATCGAATAATTTATTGAATGTACGCCTCGCCTTCGTAAATCAGGGTCTTTAGTAGCCCGCCAAGACAATCGAGCAAACATAATAAACCAATAAAAATAATTTATTTACAACTCATAATATAGTCTCAAACATTTCTTTTATAATATATATATATATATATGCATATCTACATATATTGGATCATTTAATATTTGAAATAAATAATAGTTATGGTCTTTTAATAATAATAATGATAATAATAATAATTGAAAAAAATTATATATTTTCAGACTTAACAAGAGCAATTATAAATATATATGAAGAAACTAAATAGTATGCACAAGCTTAGCTACTCCAAGGAGATTACACGTACACGTACTCATACTAAAATTCTTTATTTAGAATTAGTTGATATATATATATATATATATATATATATATGCAGTTGTAATTATAATTTAAAACGTAATTATTATTATTTTTAATGTAAAACATGAATATTAAAAAGAAATATTAAGAGCAAGAAGGTATGTAAAAAAAACGCAGAAAGATAAGCCAAAAAATCTTACCAACATAACGACTCGAAAATGCTGAGTGGTAACAACGACCCAAAAAACGGCGATGACGGATTTTCATGATCGTTGGAAAATTGAAAAACGACAGATCTAGGATGAAGCGTTTGATGCGTGCATCGCGAAACTATTGTTTTCAACAACCACCGTGGTGATCGGAATCGAGGTCCAAGGCCAGCAGTTCGAATGT
>NC_021161.2:23278801-23292889 GCF_000331145.2 Cicer arietinum
GCGACGGTGTTGATGACGGAGGAGAATGAGTCGCAACTTTGTGATCACGAGGGAAATATGAAATTGATTTTATTAAGGGGATATTGGTGAGGGTTATGTTCCTTTAAATAGTTCATCAAAATGAAGAGGAGAGAGATGTGTGAGAATTTCAATGGCGGCAGCGTCTAGAGTGGAAAAAGACTGCATCAGGAAAAAGACTGCGATGTTGGTTTTTAATTTGTGGTGGCGGGTTGCAGCTAGCAATTACCTAGGTGCCAAAAGTAGCAGATTAAAATACTTAAAATGGAGTGGGCCAAAGTCCTTATTAAAACAGAAAAGGGGGGGGTGTGACAAGCAGATCAATGGTGTAGATGAGAAAGTCTGTTGCAGTGTAATAAAGACCCAAATAGATTAAAGAAGTAGAAAATAAGGTGTAAATAGCAGTCTGACCCAAATTTCTTTTTTTTTTTTATAAATATTTTGTTTTTTAAAATCATTAATAATTAAATAATTTATTTTACTCCTCCATATTAAAAACTTGTTCTCTAAAATATTCATATTAAAATAATAATATTTTTTATAAAAATGATTAGATAAAATAGAAAAATAGAATATTAACAATTTATCTTATTCACTAAATTAAATATCTATAAACTTATTACATTACATTAAATACACATATAAAGAGAATGAATCATAATAATTTATCAACATATATTCTGATACATGCAATACTAAATTAAATCTCTAAAATCCTATTAGATAAATAAAATGATTTTTTTTTATAAAATTTGGGGTATTACAAATCGGGCTTAGGGTGAAGGAGAACGGTGCAAAATAACGAATTCTACAAACAGAGAAGTCGTGAATTTTAGAGAGAAATTGAGGTTGTTAAAAAACAGGAAAATTATGTTTAATTGACGAGTTAAATGAATGAAATAACATACTCAAATTTGGGCGAAAATGGAGAAAGTTTTCTAGAACAGTTATCGACCATGTAACACCCTAAATTTTATAATAAACTATTTAATTAGTTAAGTACGATTTTAAATAATTAATTTAATATTAAAATTATTTTAGAACATATGATGATAATGTTTCTGACAAATTTTTGTTATATAGGTGATTTCTATGATGTGCTATTTTATAAATTTTGATTACATGAGCGATATAAATAATAATTTTATATTTTATTATTTGATATAATTTTTTAAAAAATAATAGTATTTTAGTGTAATACATATATTTTAAAGAAAAACATTTTTTGCGATTTTACATGTATATACGGGTATCCAATTAATGCAATACTTTTATGTGCGCTTGACTGATGTTAAGTATGCACGTAGTTATATTTCAATTATTTATAACTATTTTCTATTTTTAGTTATTTTTTATAAATAATTATATTGAGATAGAATTGATATTGTGTTTGATTTCATTTATTCTTATATACTTGTTATGACATTGTGATTTTATATATATTTATAATGATTTAATAATTAATATAAAATATTGATGTTATATTTATTTATTTTATACTTTTGACTATTTTCTAATATGTTGGTATATTTATAATGTAAGTATTTTGAGAAATAAGTATAATTGTAGAGATTATTTTGAATGTGATAGTTTCAATAATTAGTTTTGAAATATTAATAATGTTTTATTAATGAAATTTTGTTTTAAAAAAAAAATAAAATAAAACTAGTAACATTCTTTTATGCGCACCCAATTAATATAAAATTCTTTTATGCGTTTGACTAATATAAAATGTGTACTTAATTATATTTATTTAATTCTAAATATATTTTATTTTAATTATTTATTTTATAAATATTTATCTTGAAATAGTGGTAATATTGTGTTTGATTTTCTTTATTTTTATATACTTATTATGATATTGTGATTATATATATATTTAGGATTATTTAGTAATTAATATAAAGTGTTGATTTTACACTTATTTATTTTATAATTTTTAATATTCTCTAATGATGATATTATTTTAATGTGAGTATTTTTTAAAAACGTATCATTAAGGTGATTATTTTGAATATGAGAGTTTTGATTATTAATATATTTTAAAAGATTAATTATTTTATTTTATAAAATATTAGTTTGGAAATATAAGCAATATTTAGTAATTAAATTATGTTAAAAAAATGTGAAAAGATTAGTTTTAGTTATTATTGGTTTTATTTAAAAATAAATAAAGGGACCAATGGGTTTTACCAACCCTAATTGTTAATAAAATAAAACAACCACACAAAAAAAAAAAAAAGGAATTGGATGGGCAACTATCAAACCAAAGTGGAAACACAACAACAAGAACCTTTCGTTTGGCACCGGTGATCGATATCTATTCCATAAAAGTTTCTCCGTTTTCGTCGAACTTTCAGTATGTTATTTTACTCATTTAACTATTCAATTAAACACAATTTTCAAGATTTTTAACAACCCCAATTTATCTCTAAAATATCCTCGTTATTTAGCACCGTTCTTCACCGTAAGTCCGATTTGAGTGAAACCAACGCCAAAACGACCGTTTGAAAAGTGGCTATATTATCCACTAATTGGTTTTTCTAATTTACGGTAATTTTCTTTGACCGATTTTCGAATTTAGTTTTTTAGAATAAATCCTCATAATTTATTTTTTACGTTTACCCATAAACTGTCGAGTTAGATCGATTGAAGGACAAAGAGTCAAAGAACAAAGACTGTTTGGTCGTGGAATCCTATTCATAGGTGAAAGCGTCGAAATAAGGTAAGGGGTGAGAGAGTGTCTGAATTCATGAGTATAATATATTGTGAGATGAACGGGAAAACTGTATTTCCCAATTATTCATACAAGGCTCGCTACGTACGGCAATATCCCTTTGAGTGATAAATTAATTAATGTGCAAATAAGAAAAATGTGAGATTAAAATGTGGAATGGAAATATTTATAAGGTGTTGATTGATTTAATTTCGTTAAATGTGTGATATTTGATATTATTGTGATATTTAACATTATTGTGATTTTTGATATTATTGTGATATTTGATATCATTGTTATATTTGATTTCAAATGAATCTGGTGCATATATTTGATTAAATGAGTTTATGTGAATGCAGTGTATAATGTAAGTTTATTTGATGATGATTTGTGATTTATGATACAAATATGTGATAAATTTATGTGATAAGTTTATGTGATGATAATGACGATGTTTGAATTTTGATAGTGATTCTATAAAATTGTGATGAGTTTATGTGCTGAGATAAGATTAATGATAGTGATATTGTGAATTTGTGATGAGAATATTGAAGTAACCCCATAGTTGGTAAAATAATTTTGATTCCAATTTGTGTTTGAGATGACGGTCTTAAATATTGAGAATTTGTGAAGCGGTGATTATTTTGTCATCATATAGGTAGGGCCTGACAAGCCTAGTGATTTCGAGGAAGTACAACTGAATGAGCCTGATCGTGGCGGTCTGCTGTTGAGGCTTAAGGCAAGATTGTTACCTCAACTGTCACGTATTCGGGTGGGGAATTCTTAGGTGACTTGGAGGTAGCACTCTAAATGTTGGGAGCTATAATGCAACTCACGTTTACCTCAACTATCACGTATATGTGTCTCGGGGTGAGTTGAGGGGATCTATGAGGACTGGGCAAATTTGAATTGTCCGTCCACCAAGATGGTGGCATAGTATCAAGCCTCCTAACCACGTACTTTTGTGTTAGAATGGTACCACATTGTGAAGTAGAGTCTAAGCTCATGCATAGCATTGCATTTTATTGTGCTTGTTTTGTTGTGATTAATATGTATCGTGTGTGGTGAAAATTTATCTTAAACGATTTAATATTATAGTGAACTTTATTGATTTTCCTTGAGTGAATTGCCTTTTAATGCAATATTTTCTTGATGGAATGTTTGTGTAATGATACAGTTATTATGATTGTTTGCGTGTTCTTCTTACTTGTATTGTACAATCATCATGATTTTGAAACTCACCTCCTTCATTGTTTGTGTTTGACTGGCTTGGCCCTGCGTTTGCAAAATCGCAGTTATTACAGGTTAATGAATCTTGAAGTTCATGTTTGGGAAGAATCGCGCTCTTATAGGTGATACCGGGAATAAGGGTTTTAATTGTATTTTACGTATTTAATTTGAAATGGATTTTTGTATGAAAATCTTAGAAGTACTAATAATTTTTTAAATTAAATCAAGTAATAATACTTAAAATCAAGCTTATTGAGATTACACTATTTTAATGGAGAAAATAAGTTTAAAGTGTTCCTTTTGATTTTTGAGAAATGTGATATCCTAAATTAAAAATAAAAGATTTTATTTTATTGGAAATAAATTTTATTTATCCGCTGCAAATTTTATAGGAATATTATATAAATTATTATATATATTATTTTGGGGTTTAGGGTGTCATATTAGTGGTATCAGAGCAGGTCTGTCCAATCAGACCGAGTGGGTTATATGTCAGTTAGAATTATCAACCTTGAGTCAATTGTTTTTTTACCTGTGCTCCCATTTAAGTGTTGAAATACTTACTTTTTATTATACTTTTGTTAAGTGGTATGTATTTTTCTATTGCAATACATGATTCCTAAAAGATTATTGTTAATTGTTAAGTACTTGCTTATTCTTGTTTTATTGTGGATTCTCTTATTTTTGAAGATAATTGTTAACCGTTAATTGTTTGCTTGTTCTTGATGTATTGTGTATTTGTTAAGATTTGAGTTAATTTGAATTGTTGACATGATTACGTTAATTACTTTTGATTGAATTTGTGGCTTGTGTTTTTAAATTTGATTATTTGCTCCTTGTTACGGTGGATAGCGATTAATAATTTTTTTAATTGACTAACTATATTTTTTAAATTGTTAATTTATTCGTCGTAATACTAGTTATTGATTGATAGATCTTGTCTTTACGGTCATTATTGAAGTTTTGATCTTGCGAATGAATTCAATTTAGAATGTTAGTAGTAGTTGTGAAATATTAGGAAATTCATATTATTAATAATATTAATTGTTGAATATTAAGGTTGTTACACCTTAGATTTTTTTTTATTTTAAAAAAATGACATTTGAAGGAATTAATGTTAAGTTATTTTGTAAAATGCAAATAATTTTTGTTTGAATTACTATTGATTATTTTAAAGAAATTAAATTGAGTTGAATTTTTGTTGATTTGATTTTATGTAATATTTAAAATAGATGAAAATTTACATCATATTTTACTACGTGTTCTTTTTTAGAAAATAAAAAGGATTTGTTGTTATGTTGGTTTAGAGTGGCTGATATGAATATTGAATAGCGAGTGTGTTGGGATATTTCATTTGGAATGATTAATTGATGGATTATGATATTATGAACTCATTAGAGTATGACTTAATATTATAGTTTTAGATTTTAAGAACTCAACAATGATTTATAATGGTACAAAAAAAATGGGGGGTCACATGATAAAATGTCTACTAATTGAGAAAGAGAAGGAAAAAAAAAGTATTTTAAAACGTGGATTTTAATTTTAATCACTTGAAAGTGTTGATGGTTGCATCTAAATGATTAATGTTTATATATTGCTTTTGCAATCAAATTAGGACAATCTTCATGGTTTTGAACTAATATAAAATTCATATTATTAGCAATAGTAATTCTTGAATATTTAAGGTTGGTTGAAATTTTATAGTTAGACTTTTAGAAACATAGAATTGTGAAGGGATTAAATTTGATTTATTTATAAAAGGAAATATTTTATGTGTGGATTATTGTTGACTTTTTTTAGAAAATTAGATTGTGTTGGAGTTGTGTTGATTCTTAAAATAATAATAAAAATATATATATTTATGATGATTTTATTTAAAATTTAGACTAGTCACACAAGAGAAAAATAATTTACGCCAAGTTTACTATGTGCAGTTTAAAAAATAATCTAGAAGATTTGTTGTAAAAATAGTTTTTAAGAAATCAAGAAAAAAAAATATAACTACTTTAGAAGTCTTGGTGAATTAGAAAATTTTGTATCTAATTTTATATACATGATTTGATTTGATTTGAAAATATAGGTTGAAAAAAAAATGATTTTAAGAGTGCTTAAATATCTTGAGAGGTATTTTGATGGTTAAGATATTGGTGAAAATTTAGTAATATTATTGATTTTAAATGTAGTTAAAAAAAATCGTAAGATTTATTGAGAAGTAATCCAAGGAAAAGTTTGGAATTATGAAGAAAAATTATTTTATGGAATTAAAAGATTAGTGATCCTTTTAAAATAATTGAAGTGTTTGAAATCAAATTTTAAGAGTATTGATTAACCACTAAAATAATTTATGTACTACGAGATTTATTTTAGTTTTATTATTGTTATATTAACTTCGAGTAAAAATAGTTGCTTACTTTACATGCTAATTAAAAAATCTTTGTTTCAATTATTGTTAAATGTTAAAGATGGATTCAAAAAAAAAAAAATAATTAATACTTTAATTGTGATAAATTTGTAGTTGTTGGATTGCTATGAGAATATCCTACATCATGATGTCAATTATTGAATTAGTTACATGCATGTATACGTGATTAGGTGAATGTGAAAGTGTTTGTGTTTCTAGCATTCTAAGTGTTGATAATTTGTGAATGGTGTTTAGAGTAGTTGAGTGTGTATAAAAGTGAAATAATTCTATATTTCTTTGTTTTGATTGGTGATTCATATTGATGCAAGTGTACTTTCTTTTGTTGTTGTAACTAGTTGTAAATTACAAATAAATTACTAGGAAGGTGTAATTAAATGAGTTTTTAACTTGAAGTAAGGAGTAGGAGTTGTGGCGCCGCCTTCGCACTCCAGAACTACGTTAATAATACTTTTAATTATCCATGTTTGAATTTGAATGACTACAATTATGGTTACCTTAAGTAGTTGAATACATGAGTAGGATGAACTAGCTACCCCAATTATTCATTGTTGATAAAAGAGGTAACAATAACCCATTGTTATTATTGTTATAAATATTTGTTAATTTTATTTTGGAAATAGTTAGGTGTTCATCTCTAATACAACTTTAAGTGATTATGAGTCTTATGTGACATTAATGTTGAATGCTAATAATTGATTACGTGACACGAATATTAGGATAGTGGTGTGTACTTAAATTAAACATTCAAATAAGTATGTTTGATCTTCTAACTAATTTGCTTAAAATGAATAAGAATATTGTGTTAATATCTTATTTGTTATGTATTCTCTCATTTCATAAGGACTAGAACTATTGTATGAGTTATATAAATGAATTTTGTTTATAAGTCTTTGAAAATTAAGTTGGCCTTTGAGTGTATTTAACTATATATGAAAATATTTATCTTATTTCACTATCATTATACACCCATTTTTTTAAAGATTAAGTGATTGTATGTCATTGAGTTGTTATATGCATTTCTATTTGTAATTCTTGAAGGTGTAAAATATTTTAAATGTTTTTCTATATGTCTAACTTTTGTGAAACCTGTAGAACCAATATTGTTTGGATTTAGACATTCTTTAAGGGAGTAAAACTGATACAATATTGTTTGAGAAATTAGTTGAACTTGAAAGCGTATTTGATATGTGTTATTTGATGGAATTGAATGTGGTATGTTGTTGTTGAATATGATGTGTTTAATTGAATAATTGTGTCATGTTAGCCTATGATGCTAAACTAATTTATTTTTGGACATATTGTGCTTAAAAAAGGTAATGAATACCTTAAATATGTTTATAGACTAAGTTTGAATCTTTAGGGTGGATTAGTTCGGTTGTTGTTCACTTCAAATTTCGAGGACGAAATTTCTTTAATGAGGGGAGAATTGTAACACCCTAAATTTTATGATCAACTATTTTATTAATTAAATAAGATTTTAAATAATTAATTTGATGTTAAAATTATTATAACATATATGTTAATAAACTTTGTGATTAATTTTCGTTATATGAATGTTTTCTATGATGTGTTAGTTTGATACACATTATATTAAATGAGCGATATAAATAATAAATAGTTTTTTATTATATAATATTTTCTTTTTAAAGTAATAGTATTTTAATGTAATATTTTGTAGAATAAGATTTTATGCGATTCTACGTATAAGCGCACCCAATTAATATAATATTCTTTTATGCGTTTGACTAATATTAAATGTGTACTTAATTATATTTATTTAATTCTAAATATATTTTATTTTAATTATTTATTTTATAAATATTTATCTTGAGATAGTCGTATTATTGTGTTTGATTTTCTTTATTTTTATATACTTATTATGATATTGTGATTATATATATATTTAGTATGATTTAGTAATTAATATAAAGTGTTGATTTTATACTTATTTATTTTATAATTTTGAATATTCTCTAATGATGATAGTATTTTAATGTGAGTATTTTTTTTAAAAATGAATCATTAGGGTGATTATCTTGAATATGAGAGTTCTGATTATTAATATATTTTAAAAGATTAATTACTTTATTTTATAAAATATTAATTTGGAAATATTAGCAATATTTAGTAATTAAATTATGTTAAAAAAACTGTTAAAACATTAGTTTTAGTAATTATTGGTTTTATTTAAAAATTAAGAAAAGGAGCAATGGATTTTGCCAACCCTAATTGTTAATAAAATAAAACAACCAAAAAAAAAAAGGAATTGGACGGGCAGCTCTCAAACCAAACAGGAAACACAACAACAACAACTTTTCTTTTGGCACCGGTGATCGATAACTGTTCCATAAAAGTTTGTCCGTTTTCGTCCAAATTTCAGTATGTTGTTTTACTCATTTAACTATTCAATTAAACACAATTTTTTAGATTTTTAACAACCCCAATTTCTCTCTAAGATACTCGACTTCTCTGTTTGTAGAATTCGTTATTTTGCACCGTTCTTCTTCACCGTAAGTCTGATTTGAGTGAAATCAACGCCAAAACGACCGTGTGAAAAGTGGCTATATTATCCACTAAATGGTTTACTGATTTATGGTAATTTTCTTTGAATGATTTTCGAATTTAGATTTTTAGAATATCTCCTCATAATTTATTTTTGACGTTTACCCATAAACTGTCTAGTTAGATCGATTGAAGGACAAAGAGTCAAAGAACAAAGACTGTTTGGTTGTGGAATCATATTCATAGGTGAAAGCGTCGAAATAAGGTAAGGGGTGAGAGAGTGTCTGAATTCATGAGTATAATATATTGTGAGATGAACGGGAAAACTGTATTTCCCAATGATTCATCTGGGGCTCGCTACGTACGACAATAGCCCTTTGAGTGATAAATTATTTAATGTGCAAATAAGAAAATTGTGAGATTAAAATGTGGAATGTAAATATTTATAAGGTGCTGATTTATTTAACTTCATTAAATGTGTGATATTTGATACTATTGTGATATTTGATATCATTGTGATATTTGATTTCAAATGAATTTGGTGCATATATTTGATTAAATGAGTTTATGTGAATGCAATGTATAATGTAAGTTTATTTGATGATGATGTGTGATTTATGATATAAATATGTGATAAGTTTATGTGATGATAATGATGATGTTTGATTGATGATAGTGATTCTATAAAACTGTGATAAGCTTATGTGATGAGATATGATTAATGATAGTGATATTGTGAATTTGTGATAAGAATATTGAAGTAACCCCATAGTTGGTGAAATAATTTTGATTCCAATTTGTGTTTGAGATGACGGTCTTAATGGAGTATCATAGGCCAAAGGGGGGAGAAAATAAATATTGAGAATTTATGAAGTAGAGATTATTTTGTCATCATATAGGTAGGGTCTGACAAGCTTAGTGATTCTAGGGAAGTACAACTGAATGAGCCTGATTGTGGCTGTCTGCTATTGAGCCTTAAGGCAAGATTGTTAGACCTTGGAGTTATTCGGGTGGGGAATTCCTATGTGACTTGGAGGTAGCACTCTAAATGTCAAGAGCTACCATGCAACACACGTTTACGTCAATTGTCACGTATATGTGTCTCAAGTTGAGTTGAGGGGATCTATGAGGAAATGGTCAATTTGAATTGTCCGTCCACCGAGATGGTGGTATAGTATCAAGCGTCCTAACCAAGTACTTCAGAGTTAGAATGGTACCACATTGTGAAGTAGAGTCTAAGCTCATGCATAACATTGCATTTTGTTGTGCTTGTTTTGTTGTGATTAATATGTATCGTGTGTGGTGATAATTTATCTTAAATGATTTGATGTTATAGTGAACTTTATTGATTTTCCTTGAGTGAATTGTCTTTTAATGTGATATTTTCTTGATGGAATGTTTGTGTAATCATACAGTTCTATTATGATTGTTTGCGTGTTCTTCTTACTTGTATTATATTGTCATCATGATTTCGAAACTCACCTCCTTCGTTGTTTGTGTTTGACTGGTTTGGAACTGCGTTTGCGAAATCGCAGTTATTACAGGTTAATTCAAAACTAATATTTTATAAAACTCTCATATTCCAAATAATCACTATTACAATACATATTTTTAAAAATACGAACTTTATAATAATACTATCATTAGAGAATAGTCAAAATTATAAAATTAATAAATATAACAACAATACTTTATGTTAATTACTAAATCATAATAAATGTATATATGAAAGCACAATTTCCGAAAGAAGTTTATAAAAATAAAGAAAATCAAATATAATATTACCATGATCTCAAGTTAATTATTTGTAAAATAAATAATTAAAATTTGATATATTTGAAAATAATTAAATATAACTATGTGCACATTTAATAATAGTCAAACACATAAGAAAGTATCATATTAATTATCAACTCACATATACACGTAAAATAACTTAAATCTTATTCTTCAAAAATTTTACACTAATATACTATTATTTTAGATAAATATATAAAATAATAAAATAAAATATTTATTATTTATATTCCCTCATTTAGTTCAATATGTCCAAGATTAACATATCATAGAAACCACACTATAAAGACAATTAATCAATATATATTCTAAAATAACTTTAACACCAAATTAATTATTTAAAATTCTATTTCATTAATAAAATAATTTATTATAAAATTTGAGGTGTTACAACTCTCCCCTCCTAAATGAAATTTCTCCTCATAATTTGTAGTGAACAATACGCAACTAATATCTAACTAACCACCCTCAAGATTCAAACTTAGTCTATAAAAGTTTTTAAGGCATTCACTACTCATTTAATAATATGTCAAAAATCAATTAGTTTAGCATAATAGGCTAACATGACACAATAAATCAATTAAACACATCATATTCAACAGCAACATATATACCACATTCAGTTGCATCAAATAACACATATATCAAATACGCTTTCAAGTTCGTCTAACTTCTCAAACAATATTATATTAGTTTTACTCTCCTTAAAGAATGTCAAAATCCAAACAATAATTACTCTATAGGTTTCACAAAAGTTAGACATATAGAAAAACTTTTAAAATATTTCACACCTTCAAGAAATACAAATAGAAATGCATATAACAACTCAATGACATACAATCACTTAATATTTAAAAAAAATTTGGGTATATAATCACATCGAAATAAGATAAATATTTTCTATATAGTTAAACGCACTCAACGTCCAACTTAATTTTCAAAGTCTTATAAACAAGGTTCATTTATAGAACTCATACAATAGTTCTTGTTCTTCTGAAATGAGAGAATATAGAACAAATAACACACTAACACAGTGTCCTTATTCATTTTGAGCAAATTATTTAAAAGATCAAACATACTTAATTGCATGTTTAATTTAAGTACACACCACCAACCTAATATTCGCGTCATGTAATCAATTATCAGCATTTAACATTGATGCCACAAAAGACTCATAATCACTCAAATTTGAATAAGAGGTGAACATGATTTTTTTTTTTTTAACTATTTCAAAAATAGATTTAACAAGTATTTCTAACAATAATAACAATATGTTATTGTTGCCTCTTTTATCAACAAAGAGTCATCGGGGTAGCTAGTCCCTCCTACTCATGTAGTCAACTCCTTAAGGAACTATAACTGCAATCATTCAAATTCAAACATGGATAATTAAAAGTATCTTTAAGGTGGTTCAGGAGTGCGAAGACGGCGCCACAACTCCTACTCCTTACTTCAAGTTAAAAAATCACTTAATTACACATTCACATTAAGTTATTTATAACTTACAAGTAGTAACAACAACACTTACATCAATATATAATCAATAATTCGATTGAAGCAATATAAAACTATTTCACTTTTAGATGCTCTCATCTATTCTAACTCTATACACTAATTTCGAAAAATTGGAATACTTCAAACACAAACAATTTAATACTTACATAATCATATACACATTCACATACTTAATCCAAAAATTAGCACCAAAATTTTGGTTCATCTCATAACTCATAGAACACTAAGTGCTCCAAATCGATCACAATTATATTTTCTTTTGAATTAATCCTCACTTAAAGGTTACAACAAACTAGAATTGTGAAGGGATTAAATTTGATTTATTTTATAAAAGAAGATATTTTATGTGTGAACTATTGTTGACTTATTTTAGAGAATTAGATTGTGTTGGTTCTTAAAATAATAATAAAAATATATATTTATTATGATTTTATTTAAAATTTAGATTAGTCACACAAGAGAAAAATAATTTACGTCACATTTTACTATTTTCTATTTTTTAAAAATAAAAATAAAAAATGTTTGTTTTAAAAATAGTTTTTAGAAATCGGGGAAAAAAGGAATATAACTATTTTAGAAGTCTTGGTGAATTAGAAAATTTTGTGTTATATACATGATTTGATTTGATTTCAAAATATAGGTTGAAAAAAAAAATTTTAAGTGCTTATATGTCTTGAGAGGTTTTTTGGTGGTTAAGATACTCGTGAAATTTTAGTAATCTTATTGATTTTAAAAGTAGTTAAAAAAAAATCGTAATATTTATTAAGAAGTAATCCAAGAAAAAGTTTGAAATTATGATGCAATATTATTTTATTGTATTAAAAGATTAGTGATCCTTTTAAAATAATTTATGTGTTTGAAATCAAATGTTAGAGTATTGATTAACCACTAAAATGATTTATGTACAATGAGATTTATTTTAGTTTTATGATTGTTATATTAACTTTGAGTAAAAATAGTTGCTTACTTTACCTGCTAATTGAAAAATATTTGTGTCAATCTTTCTTAAATGATAAAGATTGATGAAAAGAAAAGTTAATTAATAATTCAATTGTGATAAATTTGTAGTTATTGGATTGCTATTAGGATATTCTACATCATGATGTCAATTATTGAATTAGTTATATGCATGTATATGATTATGTAAATATGAAATTGTTTGTGTTTCAAGTGTTCTAATTTTTGGGAATTAGTGTATAGAGTTAGAGTAGTCGAGATCATTTAAAAGTGAAATAGTTTTATATTTCTTCAATCGAATTATTGGTTATATATTGATGTTAGTGTCCTTTCTTTTGTTGTTGTAGCTAGTTGTAAATTATAAATAAATTATTGTGAAGGTGTAATTAAGTGAATTTTTAACTTGAAGTAAGGAGTAGGAGTTGTGGCGCCGCCTTCGCACTCCTGAATCATGTTAAAGATACTTTTAATTACTCATGTTTGAATTTGAATGACTATAGTTATGGTTACCTTAAGTAGTTGACTACATGAGTAGGAGGGACTAGCTACCCCGATGACTCATCGTTAATAAAAGAGATAACGGTAACTCATTATTTTGTTAGAAGTACCTTTTAATTTTATTTTTTTAATAGTTAAAAAAACATGTCCATTGCTTATATTAATTGAATGAATTTAATTATTAAATATATATTATTGGGAAATAGTATCTCTATCATTAGTTTCTTTTTTTCCTTTCTCCTTGATTATATACAAATTATGTTTTTATAGAGTAATTGATTGTAAATCTATTATAATATTATTAAGTTGTTAGATGTTTTTAATATTTTAAAAATTACTCTCTTTGTCAGATCTAAGTTAAATTTGTTGAATGTTTGGTGATAGGATTTAGACTTTATTTTAAGGAGTAAAACTAGTAATATTTGGTTTG
>NC_021161.2:23293381-23296386 GCF_000331145.2 Cicer arietinum
TGTAACACCCCAAATTTTATAATAAACTATTTTATTAATTAAATAGAATTTTAAATTATTAATTTGATGATTAATATTATTTTAGAATATATGTTGATAAATTTTGTGGCTAATTTTCGTTATGTGGATGCTTTCTATGATGTGCTAGTTTGATACATGTTATATTAAGTGAGCGGTATAAATAATAAATATTTTATTTTATTATTTTATATATTGTTCTAAAAATAATAGTATTTTAGTGTAATATTTTAAAGAATAAGATTTTATGGGATTTTTAGTGTATATGTGAGTTGGTAATTAAAGTGATATCTTCATGTATGTTTGATTATTTGTAAAGTAGGCACATATTTATATTTTAATTATTTCTAAGTATCTCTTATTTTAATTAATTACTTTATAAATAATTATCTTTAGATATTAGTAACGTTGTGTTTGAGTTTCTTTATTTTTAAATACTTGTTATGGTATTGTGATTTTATATATATTTATTTGGATTTAGTAATCAATATCAAATATTGATGTTATATTTATTTATTTTATAATTTTGACTATTTTCTAATATGATGATATTATTATAATGTGAGTATTTTGAGAAATAAGTATAATTATAGAGATTATTTTGAATGTGAGATTTTTAATTGTTAGTAATATTTTGACTGTTTTTTATATTGATTATTTTAGTAATTGTTAATAAAATAAAAATAAGAAAAGTAAGAAAGGAGATACAGTAGCCGTATAAGCAAAGAGTAAACCTATCAACAAGCCTATCGTTTGGCATCGGCGATCAATAACTGTTCCAGAAAATTTTCTCCGTCTTCGTCCAAATTTTAGTATGTTGTTTTATCCATTTAGGTAGTCAAATAAACATACTTCATCATATTTTTAACCATCACAATTTCTCTCTAAAATACCTGACTTCTCCATTTATAGAATTCCTTATTTTGCACCGTTCTCCTTCACCGTAAGTCTGATTTGAGTGAAACCAACGCTAAAACGACAGGGTGAAACGTGGATATATTATCGGCTGATTGGTTTTCTGATTTATGGTAATTGTACTTGACCGAATTTCGAATTTAGTTTTTAAAATATGTTCTCATAATTTATTTTTAACGTTTACCCATAAACTATCGAGTTAGATCGATTGAAAGACAAAGAGTCAATGAACAAAGGTTGTTTGCTCGTGGAATCGTAGTCGTGTGTGAAAGCGTCGAAATAAGGTAAGGGGTGAGAGAGCGTTTGAATTTAGGAGTATAATATATTGTGAGATGAACGGGAAAACCGTATTTCCCAACGATTCATTCGGGGCTCTTTACGTATGGCAGTAGACCTTTGAGGGATAAATTAATTAATGTGCAAATATGGAAATTGTGAGATTAAAATATAGAATAGAAATATTTGTAGGGTGTTGATTGATTTAATTTATTTGAATGTGTGATATTGATATTATTGTGATATTGGATGTCGAATTAAATTTATATATATGTGTGATTAGATGAGTTTATGTGATGTGATAACAAAATATGGATGTGTTGTGATAATTTTATGTAATGATGATGATATACAATTAATAATTGTGATGTTATAAATTTGTGATAAGTTTATGTGATAATGTTTGTTTGATGATAGTGATACTATAAATTTGTGATGAGTTTATGTGATGATGATGATATTGATGTTCTAAACCGTGATGAGAATATTGAATTAACCCTATAGTTGATGAAATAATGGTGATTTCAATTTGTGTTTGAGATGACGGTTTTAATGGAGTATCATATACCAACGAGGGGAGAAAATAAATATTGTGAATTTGTGATGTGAAGATTGTTTTGTCATCATATAGGTAGGGCCTAACAAGCCTAGTGATTCCGGGGAAGTACAACTGAATGAGCCTGATTGTGGCGGTCTGCTGTCGTGCCTTAAGGCAAGATTGTTAGACCTTGGAGGTATTCGAGTGGGTACTTCCTATGTGACTTGGAGGTAGCACTCCAAGTGTTGGGAGCTTCCTCCCAACACACGTTTACCTCGACTATCACGTATATGTGTCTCGGGTTGAGTTGAGGGGATCTATGAGGACATGGCCAATTTGAATTGTGCGTCCACCGGGATGGTGGCATAGTATCAAGCCTCCTAACCAAGTACTTCAGAGTTAAAATGGTACCACATTGTGAATTTATGTATTTTAAATTCTAATTTATGTATTTTGGAGAACTTTGTGTTGAATTTCTGAGGCTTTTTAGCCGATTTTATGGCATTTTGTAAGTTTAATGCCAAAAATATCTTTTTAGAGACCCGATTAAAATTATTCGTCGATGAATAATTTTATTTAATTACAGTGAATCTTTTGTCGAAGGAAAAAAATTTCTGAGATGCAACATTTTTTAGAAAAATTCATCTGCCCATTAAATTACGGCGAGAGTAGATATTTTTCTTGAAAAAAAAAATGGTTTGTGATGTGATGTGATGTGAGGTGACAGGCGTAATAATGATTTTCATAAAAATATCTAGATATTTGTTTTGGAATTGATTTTATAATACATACTACAAATATCTAGATATTTGTTTTAAAATTGATTTTATTATTATTATAATATATATATATATATATATATATATATATATAGGTACATATGTGTGTATAAAAGGCAAAGAAAGGAAAATAGCCCTGTAGCTTTCCCGTGTGCCTTCCATCTTCTTCCTCCTTCTCTTTTTTCTAAATTTTCTTTATTTTCAAAACCCACAACACACAAAAACCTTCACTTTTCTCCTAGATCTAAGCTTCGTTTCGAGAAGTGACCGAAGAGAAAGTTGCTCATTGCCACGCTGCGGTGCTAGTGAGCTAGTTTTTGACGCCACATCACGAACTTAAATTTTACCGGAATTAATTACGGTACCGTAATCGCGTGTTAGAGCTATCGTTAAGGTAAGGGCTCCTTCCAAACTTTTAGTTTGCATTTAGGACATTATTTGTGATTTTGTGGAAAAGAAATTTGATGTATTTGATGTGT
>NC_021161.2:23296729-23297537 GCF_000331145.2 Cicer arietinum
CGCGTGGAGATCACCAGGGTGGTGTAGTTTTGTAGCATGATCAGATTAGGTGGTTGTATAAGGACTAGATGTCTTTCTCTTGGGATTGTATTTATTTCATTTTGGAAGATTGTATCTAAGCTTAAACTGTCTGATGACTTTTTCTTTTAATGGGTCCATGTTCCACATTTTGATGTGATGTGGGGAAAGTAGAGATTCTTGGGGCAGTGCTTTTATGCAGGTGTCTGCCGAGAATACTCCAAGGGTATGAGCTATGTCTGATGGGTCTCATAGCCTCGTTGTATTTTTTCTATTTAAATACTTTGGATTTTGTTTCAAAAACTATTTCCGCTGTTTGTAAATATGGTTGACTTTTCTCGTTGTGTTACGACTTAAATATTTATCCAAAAGTATTTTCTTCTTTAGTTCTTCATTTTTATGAATTTGTTTAAAAAAAATACACTCACGCTGTTAAATATCGGGGTGTTACATTGTGGTATCAGAGCTTTGGTTTGGATTTCTTTGGGGATGTGGAGTTTTGGTTATAGATTGTAGGTCAACTTATAAGTTGAGAGTCGTTATCTGATCATGCGTCGGGGTAATTGGTCTGAGTTGTCAGATCAGGGGTAGTTATTATGTATTAATGTAGTCGAAAGTTATTTTTGGAATTATTATAAGGGCTGTTGAGATTTCCTTTTGATGTTGGTTTTGAGGAAACAATGCATCCAAGATGGGATTATGCTGCAAGAGTCAACGTCAACGGCGGTGATCAAGTGACTGAAGCTATGAACAACATGGTTGCTTCTGTTGCTGCACAAACTGTTGCAAA
>NC_021161.2:23297559-23298450 GCF_000331145.2 Cicer arietinum
AGATATGTGCTGCTGTATCAAGGGGATTGGAAGATTTTCGTCGTTACCATCCTCTAAAGTTCAAGGGTGATGAGAACTCAGAAAAAACTTATCAGTGGATTCAAGATGTGGAAAAGATCTTCGAGATGAAGGATTGTCAGGCGGAGTTGAAGCGAATCATGACGGCATGGAATTTATGAAGTGGTTCCAAGGACAGAAAACCTATGTGTTGGTGTTAACTCGAAGATGATGAGTATGGATGGATTAACATTAGACTACTAAGGAATTTCAAATAAAGATCTAAGTGGAGGACTTTTGTTAAGAAAAGTATTAGATGTTTTCCTGGTAGATTTCAGGATGAAGTTTGATAATTGTCAAAGAGATCTGAACATCATGGAATTGTTGAGAAGACGAAGCTTCCTTTTGGAATATCATTTGGTGCTTAGGTGTCCAGGAAGAGGCTTGTATTGAAGTTAAGGGGCACTGCACGTTAGGGGGTATATACCACCTTGGTTAGATAAAGTACACTTTGAGGAATAGTCAATACCTTGAGGGGGTAAGGTAGAGCATTCGAGTTAAACTAGATTCACAACTTAGATTGTTAAGAATGAATCTCGTGACGATTATAAGAGGGGGGATATATGTTTCTTTGATAAGTGACAAATATCTGTGTGGTTTAAGAGAAGATAAGTATGGATAATGATTTTAGATGAAACTATAGACGCATAAGTGTGAATTTTGGGTGATGTCTGGATAAACATAATGGGTTAATCCTTGATGTATTGAACCATATGTCACTGTTAAGTGGAACTGGAAGTATAGAGTACGAGAATACTTAGAGATTGTAGCAAAGTAGGCTTATTAAAGGATGGTAAACATTTGGAGAATGTGTATATTTTGATAGGATAGAGG
>NC_021161.2:23302444-23305312 GCF_000331145.2 Cicer arietinum
GATCTGGAGAAGAGGGAAATAGAGTTATGTGCTATTGAGTCAAGAGGATTAAAGATTTTCGTTGTTACCATCCTCCAAAGTTCAAGGGTGATGAGAACTCAGGAAAAGAGCTGATTAGTGGATTCAAGAAAATGGAAAAGATCTTCGAGATGACGGATTGTCAGGCAGAGTTGAAGCAAATCATGACGACATGGAATTTAGGAAATGGTTCCAAGGACACAGAAGCTATGTGTTGGTGTTAACTCGAAGATGATGAGTATGGATGGATTGACATTAGACTAATAAGGGATTTTATGTAAGGATCTAAGTGGAGAGCTTTTTAAGAAGAGCATTAGATGTTCGCCTGGTAGATTTCAGGATAAGACTGGATGAAGTTTAATAACTGTCAAAGAGGTGTGAACACCCTGAAATTATTGAGGAGATAGAGATTCCATTTGGAATAGCATTTGGTGCTTAGGTATCAACGAAATAGGCTTGTATCGAAGTTAAAGGAACGCTATTACAGTTCGGTTAAGATAGTCTAAGCCACAACTGAAACTATTGAGGAGATATGGATTCCATTTGGAATAGCATTTGGTGCTAGGTATCAACGAAATAGGCTTGTATCGAAGTTAAAGGAACGCTATTACAGTTCGGTTAAGATATTCTAAGCCACAATCATGGTTGTTGGCTATGAAAGTGCGTAATGTTATTAAATATCTATGAAAAGGGATAGACGACACTTTCTTCACAAAAACATGACAAAGCAAGTTCTATCATGTAGGTTGAGTTGAGTGCAAACCTGGTGTAGTTATTACCCTTACTTTAAGTTTCGTAGGACTGTCAGGGTACGATAGGAGGTTTATTGAAGGTTGTGCTAAGATTGTGGCTCCATTGACACAACTCACTAGAAAGGATCAACCGTTCGCATGGACAAAGAAGTGTGAGGAAATTTTTCAGTTCCTAAAGAGAAAGTTGACGACCTCACCAGTATTGGTATTACCGCAATCAGAAGAACCCTATGAAGTTTATTGTGATGCATCTCACCAAAGGCTGGGATGTGTTCTGATGCAACACAAGAAAGTTGTGGCTTATGCCTCAAGACAATTGAAGATTCACGAGAGAAACTATCCTACTCATGATTTGGAGCTTGCCGCGGTTGTTTTTGCATTGAAGATCTGGAGGCACTATTTATATGGGTGCACGTTCACCGTGTTCAGTGACCATAAAAGTTTGAAGTATTTGTTTGATCAGAAGGAGTTGAACATGCGCCAGAGACGATGGATGGAGACTCTCAAGGATTTCGATTTCACGCTACAGTACCACCCTCGGAAGGCCAATGTAGTGGCTGATGCTTTGAGTAGGAGAAGTGTCTCGGTGTTTTCAACAATCATGGCTAAACAACAAGAGTTGTGGGAAGCTTTTAGAGATCTACACTTGAACGTAGAGTTTGCACCAGAAATTTTGAAATTCGGAATGATTAAGATTTCGAGTGGACTACTTGAAGACATTGCAAATTCTCAAAATGACGTCTTAATACAAGAAAAGAGGAACCTAATAGTGCAAGGGAAGACGACTGAGTTCAAGATCGGGGCAGATAATGTTTTGCGGTGTAATGGTAGGATTTGTGTACCAGCCATTACAGATATGCGGAAAACGATTCTAGAAGAGGCGCATAAGAGTAAGCTGAGTATTCATCCTGGGGCAACAAAGATGTATCAGGATTTGAGGCAGAATTATTGGTGGCCAGGAATGAAGAAACATGTGGCGGAATATGTATCCACTTGTCTAACTTGTCAGAAAGCGAAGGTGGAACATCAGCGACCTGCTGGAATGTTGCAACCTTTAGATATACCTGAATGGAAGTGGGACAGCATTTCCATGGATTTTATAACCGGATTACCAAAGACAAGGAGGAAGAATGATTCCATATGGGTGATAGTGGATCGACTAACTAAATCTGCTCACTTTTTGCCGGTAAGGACCACCTATAAGGTAGATCAGCTAACGGAGATCTACATTGCTGAAATTGTGAGGTTACACGGGGTACCATCGAGTATTGTATCAGACCGTGATCCGAAGTTCACATCACATTTTTGGGGAGCATTGCACGAAGCATTGGGAACGAAACTACGATTGAGTTCAGCTTATCATCCATAAACGAACGGATAGACTGACGGACGGACAGACTGAAAGGACAAATCAGTCCTTGGAAGATCTGTTGAGAGCATGTGTTTTAGATGATAGAGGAAGTTGGGATGATGTGCTTCCGTTGATTGAGTTCACTTACAACAATAGTTTCCACGCAAGTATTGGAATGGCATCATATGAGGCTTTATATGGGCGCAAGTGTCAAACGCCCTTGTGTTGGCATAAGGACGGCGAAAGTATGATTGTCGGACCGGAAATGGTGCAACAAACTACAGCTAAGGTAAAGAAGATCAAGGAGAAAATGAAGACTTCACAAGATCGTCAGAAGAGTTACGCGGACAAGCGTCGCAGACTTTTGGAATTCGAACAGGGTGACCATGTATTTCTGAGAGTCACACCTACTACTGGAGTAGGTAGAGCCTTGAAATCGAAGAAGTTGACTCCGAAGTTCATTAGGCCATATCAGATTTCTGCACGAATTGGGCCTGTTGCTTATCGGATTGCATTGCCTCCGATATTGTCCAATATTCATGACGTGTTTGATGTGTCACAGTTGAGGAAATATCTTACAGATCCATCTCATGTGATCGAACCAGACACAATCCAACTGGAGGATAACTTGTCATTCGAAGTACCACCTGTGAGAATTGACGTCAGGAAGATTAAGCGATTAAGGACCAAAGAGGTTTCATTGGTCAAGGTGATTTGGAACCCAATTACTGGAGATACGACTTGGGA
>NC_021161.2:23305462-23313953 GCF_000331145.2 Cicer arietinum
AAAGGAAAGAAGGAAAAAGGAAGAAAGGAAAAACAAAGGAAAGAAATTGAGATTTTCCATCCTTTTCCTCTGTTAACGTGAGAACCCTTCTTCTCCCTCCTTCCATTTTTCATTTTCGGTTCTTTCTTTTGCTTTGAAACATAAACCCAAGGTTTGGTGAGTGTGAAAGAGAATATTACTCAACTTCATACTTCCTCTTTGATTCGAAAACAAAGAAAAATGGTGTTAGCGTTTCTTAAACCGTCAAAGACAAACCTCCCCGTTTCATCTAGATCTAAGCTTTGTTTCGCGAAAAGATAGAAGGGAAGGTTGCTCACTACCACGCTACGGTGCTAGGGGACCAATTTGGAGGCGACGTTGCGAGCGAAGATTTTACCAGTTTTACTCGCGGTACCGGAAACCCACGTTAAAGCTAACGTTAAGGTAAGGGCTCCTTCCAAACTTTTAGTTTGCATTTAGGGCCTTATTTGTGGTTGTGTGGAAACGAATTTTGTTAGGATTGGAGTATTGTTTTTGGGGAAAACGAATTTAAACTCATTTATGTATGATTTTGAGTAAATGAAACTTGTGTGTTTGAGTAGTGGATTGTGTCAATTTGTGTTCGTTGTTTTTGACGTGTTCTTAATTTATATTGATGAAATTTGATATGTGTATGGTTGAATTTTGTGGAAGAATGAATTGATGTGTTTTGATGTGGGTTGAAAGTATGTTTGAGTTTGTTTTGTGTAGAATTTGAAAACCATTAAGTTAAACGAGGATTAAGAATGAGGAATCTCTTAATGTCTTGTTTACTTAATGTGTGTTTGTGAAAATCGTTTAAGTTAACTGGATCTTAAGAATGGGGAATCTCTTAATGTCTGGGTTACTTAAAGTTGTTTTGAAAATCGTTTAAGTTAACTGGGCGTTAAGAATGGGTAAATTGTGTTGACCCGTGATAGGTGACACCATGGTAACTGTACTGACCCGTGATAGGTGGTACATTTACGATTCCCGCTTTTTCTTTTAGTAAATCGTGTTGACCCGTGATAGGTGACACCATGGTAACTGTACTGACCCGTGATAGGTGGTACATTTACGATTTACATTTTTGGTGGATTGTGCTGACCCGTGATAGGTGGCACCTCGGTAAACAGTACTGGTCTGTGATAGGCGGTACGTTTACGATTCCCGCTTTTTCTTTTAGTAAATCGTGTTGACCCGTGATAGGTGACACCATGGTAACTGTACTGACCCGTGATAGGTGGTACATTTACGATTTCCGCTTTTTCTTTTAGTAAATCGTGTTGACCCGTGATAGGTGACACCATGGTAACTGTACTGACCCGTGATAGGTGGTACATTTACGATTTCCGCTTTTTCTTTTAGTAAATCGTGTTGACCCGTGATAGGTGACACCTCGGTAAACTGTACTGACCCGTGATAGGTGGTACGTTTATGATTTACGCATTTTAGTAAATCGTGTTGACCCGTGATAGGTGGCACCTCGGTAATTGGTACTTTGGCCTGCGATAGGCGGTACAATTATGATTTACGGCCCTTCGAGGAGGGTTTTGGTTTGGAATTCCGAGTCCATGCATTTTGGCATATACGCATTGCATTAGGGTGCTTGGCACGCGAGTCGTATTTGATTGAGTTTTATGATTGAGTGATTTGAATTTGAGTCGTTGTGGTAATTGCGTTGAAAATGCTAAGTGTTATGTGTTAATTATTGTGTGTAAGTATGATGGTTTTCGAAATCCCATTTGCCGTGGTAATCGCGTAGGAATTGCTAAGTGTTAAGTTGTGGACTTGAGTAGGAATGACTTGAGTTAATTCATGAATTTTTGGAAAAATGATCAGGGAAATCGATTTCCCAATCGATTGGATGAGTTGCAGGAAGTTCACTATTTTAACCTAATCGATTTGCCAATCGATTGTATAAATATATCTTTCAAAATCTTTTAAGAAATCGATTTGGAAATCGATTGGCAGAGAGGCAGGAACTCAGCAAAGCTGCCAAAATCGATTTGGAAATCGATTTGGCAACACAGGGACTCATCGAAACTGACAAAATCGACTTAGAAATCGATTTGGTCATGCAGAAACTCAGCAGAACTTACCAAATCGATTTGGCAATCGATTGGCTCAGCAAAAGTCCTTATTTTGAGTTAGATAATCGATTTCTCAATTGATTTATCAATGCTTTGGTCAGTTATGTATTACTTGATGGTTTGAGAACTTCATTTTGAGTTCATTTTTAATTGGCAAGTATTGTATGAACTTTTCGCCTATTGAAAATCTTGTTAAGGTGCATGCTTAGTTGAAAAGTTATTTTGAGCATTTAAAAACTTATATGCTATGTGTTAACTGTTATTTTTCGGTTGGTGACCCTTTACAATTATTGTGGAAATCTGAGCTTTCCCTCAGATGAGAGTCAGGACGGTCCTACCGGTTCGTATCCTACGGACGGGAATGGAGATGGGAGCGCTTGACTGCAGTTACGTTAGGAGGATCTCACGGGGCGCGTGGAGATCACTCAGGGTGTATAGTTTTTTGGTAGGATGATCAGATTAGGTTGATGTATAGGGACTAGACGTCCTTCTTTTTGGGTTGGAGTATTTTAATTTGGAAAATTGTACTTATACTAATATTGTCAGTTTGACATCTTAATTGAATGGGTTCCATGTACCATTTGTTGTTGTGTGTAAATGCTTTGGATTTATATTTGGAGAAACTTTTCCGCTGCTTGTAAATTTTAACGACTTAATTATTTATCCAAAGGTATTTCCTTGTTTATTTCTCTGTTTTAGTTTAATTTCTTTTTGGAAAAAAAAAAATACACCCTCGCTTTGAAAAACGGGGTGTTACATAGTACATTTTTGTTCTTAATGAATGCAATTGGTCCAATTAGTGCAAAAGTCTCAATGCCTAATTATTTTAGGTCATTTTGATACGTATTAGGTTTATTCTAATCCATTGGGGTTCTTATTGAATTCACTTGGTCCAATTAATGAAAACATCTCAATGGATTAATATTCTAGCACATTATGTTTTTTAAACGATGTAGTTCGTCTATCAAGTTCATGACTAGATTTATTCTAATCCATTTTGGATCTTAATCAATGTAGTTTATCTAATAAGTGCAAAACTGTCATTGGATTACGATTTTAGGTCATTTTGGTTTTACTAGGTTTATTCTAGTTCTCTTTAGTTCTCGATAAACGTAGTTTGTCCAATAAGTGAAAAATTATCAATGCATTAATATTTTTTCTCATCTTGGTTATTATTGGGTTTATTCTTGTCAATTTTTTTTAATTATATAGTTTGTCCAATTTGTACAAAATTCTCAATGGATAAAAAGTTTAGGTCATTTTGGTTTTTACTAGGTTTATTCTAATACGTTGTGGTTCTTATTGAATGTACTTGGTCCAATTAGTGCAAAAGTATCAGTGGTTTAATATTCTTGTTTTTTTTCTTTCATTTCTTGGTTTATTCTAGTCCATTTTGGTTCTTAATCAATGTAGTTTGCTAACAAATGTGTAACTGTCAATGGATTAAGATTTTAGGTCACTTTGGTCTTTACTAGGTTTATTCTAGTTCATTTTAGTACTTAATAAATGCACTTGGTCCAATTAGTGCAAAAGTTTCATTGGAATACGATTTTAGTTCATTTTGGTCTTTACTTGGTTATTTCTTGTCTATTTTGGTTCGCAATCAATGTGGCTTGTCTAATAAGTGCATAAGTGTTAATGGATTATTATTTTTTTGTCATTTTTGTCTTTACTTAGTTTATTTTAGTCTATTTTGGTTCTTAAACAATGTAATTCATCCAATAAGTGCATAAGTCTAGATGAATAAATATTTTAGGTCATTTTGGTCTTTACTAGTTCTATTGTAGTACATTTTGGTTCTTAAAATGCAGTTGGTCTAATTAGTGAAAAATTCTCAAGAGATTAATATTTTAGGTAAATTAGGTCTTTACTTAGTGTATACTACTCCATTTTTTTCATAATCAATGTTGTTTGTCCAATAATGGAAAAAGTCTCAATGGACTGACATTTTAGATCATTTTGATCCTTACTAGGTTGATTCTAGTCCTTTGTGTTACTTATTAAATGTAGTTAATCCAATTAGTGCAAAAGTCGCCATGGATTAATATATTAGGCCATTTTGGTCGTTACTTGGTTTATTCTAATCCATTTTGGTTCTTAATCAATGTTGTTCGTCCAATGTTAATTAAGATTTAAGCTAATCTTGTCCATTTTTTATCTTAAAAAATGTTATTCGTCCAATAAGTGAAAATTTCTCCATGGATTATTATTTTAACACATTTTGGTCTTTATTGCATTTATTAATGGCCATTTTTTTTCTTAATCAATGTCATTGTCTAAAAAGGGGAAAATTCTCAACAGATTATTATTTTAGATCATCTAAGTCTTTACTTGGTCTATTGTAGGCCATTTTGGATCTCAATCTATGTAGTTGGTCCATATAGTGGAAAGTATCCATAGATTAATGTTTTAGGTCATTTTGGTTCTTAATCATGTGTAGTTCATCCAATAAGCGCATAAATCTCAATGGAGAAATATTTTAGGTCATTTTTGTCTTTATTTGGTTCTCAATCTATGTACTTGGTTCAATTAGTGGAAAGGTCTCCATAGATTAATATTTTAGGTCATAATCATGTGTAGATTCATTGGTTTATGATTTTAGGTAATTTTGGTCTTTACTTGGTCCATCGAATCCATTTTAGTTCTCAATTAATGTAGTTGGTCACTTTAGTGCAGATGTCTCCACAGATTAACATTTTAGGTCATTTTGGTCTTTACATGGGTTATTCTAGTCCATTTTGGTTCTTAATCATGTGTAACTCGTCCAATATGCACATTAGTGTCAACGGATTAAGAATTTAGGTCATTTTGGTCTTTACTTGGTTTATTCCAGTCCATTTTGATTATTAATCAATGTAGTTTGTCCAATAAGTGCATAAGTGTAAATGGGTTAAGATTTTGGGTCATTTTTGTCTTTACTAAATTATTTCTTGACTATCTTGGTTCTCAATCAATGTAGATCATCCGATAAGTGCATAAGTCTCAATGGATTAATATTATGGGTCATTTTAGTCCTTACTATGTTTATTCTGGTCCTTTGTGGTTCTTAATTAATACAGTTGATCCTATTAGTGGAAAAGTCTCCATGGATTAATATATTAGGTCATTTTGGTTGTTACTATGTTTATTTTAATCCATTTTGGTTCTTAATCAATGTAGTTCATCCAATAAGTGCATAAGTGTCAATTGGTTAAGATTATAGTCCATTTTGGTTCTTAAACAATGTACTCCGTCCAATAAGTGCATAAGTATCAAAGGATAAATATTTTATGTTATTTTTTTCTTTACTAGGTCTTTTATAGTCCATTTTGGTTTTTAATGAATGCAATTCGTCCAATTAGTGAAACACTCTCAATGGATTAATATTTTAGGTCATTTTTTTCATTATTTTGTTTACTTTACTGATTTTTGTTTCTTAATCAATGTAGTTTGTCCATTTAGTTCAAAAGTCTCATTAGATTAATATTTTAGGTCATTTTTTGTCTTTACTGGGTTTATTTTATTCCATTGTGGATCTTATTTTATACCATTAGTGCAAAAGTATCAGTGGTTTAATATTCTTGTTTTTTTTTTTCTTTCATTTTTTGGTTTATTCTAGTCCATTTTGGTTCTTAATCAATGTAGTTTGCTAACAAATGTGTAACTGTCAATGGATTAAGATTTTAGGTCACTTTGGTCTTTACTAGGTTTATTCTAGTTCATTTTAGTACTTAATAAATGCACTTGGTCCAATTAGTGCAAAAGTTTCATTGGAATACGATTTTAGTTCATTTTGGTCTTTACTTGGTTATTTCTTGTCTATTTTGGTTCGCAATCAAAGTGGCTTGTCTAATAAGTGCATAAGTGTTAATGGATTATTATTTTTTTGTCATTTTTGTCTTTACTTAGTTTATTTTAGTCTATTTTGGTTCTTAAACAATGTAATTCATCCAATAAGTGCATAAGTCTAGATGAATAAATATTTTAGGTCATTTTGGTCTTTACTAGTTCTATTGTAGTACATTTTGGTTCTTAAAATGCAGTTGGTCTAATTAGTGAAAAAGTCTCAACAGATTAATATTTTAGGTAAATTAGGTCTTTACTTAGTGTATTCTACTCTATTTATTTTTCATAATCAATGTTGTTTGTCCAATAATGGAAAAAGTCTCTGTAACACCCCGATTTTCAAAGCGAAGGTGTATTTTTTTTATTTTATTTTTTTTTTCAAAAGAGATTAAAATAAAACAGAGAAAAACAAATAAGGAAATACCTTTGGATAAATAATTGAGTCATTATAATTTACAAGCAGCGGAAAAGTTTCTCAAAATACGAATCCAAAGTATTTACACTTCAAAAGGTGGTACATAGACCCCATCATAAATAACATGTCAAACAGACAATATTAGTATAGGTACAGTTTTCCAAATTAAAATACTGCAACCCAAAAAGAAGGACATCTAGTCCCTATACATCAACCTAATCTGATCATCCTACCAAAAAAACTATACACCCTGAGTGATCTCCACGCGCCCCGTGAGATTCTCCTACAAAGCTCCAGTCAAGCATTCCCATCCGTAGGGTACGAAACGGTAGGATCGTCCTGGCTCTCCATTGATGAACCAATTGAACAATCGATCATCAAACTCAAAATAAGATATTCCACTGTGCCAATCGATTGGGAAATCGATTTGGGTGAAGGTTTTTAGAAAAAACTGAACTCTGGGCTTAATTCAATCGATTGGGAAATCGATTGAATGAATTACTGAGCCCTTGTGTTGATGTCAATCGATTTAGGATGAGTCCCTGACTTAGGCCCAATCGATTGGGCAATCGATTTCGTAAATGATTTTCGAAAACTGATTACAAAATCGATTGGCTAATCGATTTTGTCCATTTGGCCAAGTCCCTGCTTACTATCCAATCGATTGGGAAATCGATTTCCCTGCTTATTCTTCCAAAAATACTTAAACTAATTCAATAACACTCATACATAACTCCAAAACTTAACACTTAGCAATTCCCACACAATCACCACGACGAATTGGGTTTCGAAATAGTTTTACAATCCATCGCACTTACACACGATAATCAATACATAAGACTTACCAATTCCAACACAATTACCACGACAATTTCAATTCAAACCACTTAATCATAAACTTGATTCAAACACGACTTGTAACACCCCGTTTTTCAAAGCGAGGGTATATATTTTTTTTCAAAAGTAATTAAAACAAACAAAGAATTAAATCATGAAATGCCTTTGGATAAATAATTGAGTCATTAAAATTTACAAGCAGCGGAAAAGTTTCTCCAATTATAAATCCAAAACATTTACACAACATCAAATGGTACATGGGACCCATTCAAATAAGATGTCAAACTGACAATATTAGTATAAGTACAGTTTTCCAAACTAAAAATACTCCAATCCAAAAAGAAGGACACCTAGTCCCTATACATCATCCTAATCTGATCATCCTACCAAAAAGCTATACACCCTGAGTGATCTCCACGCGCCCCGTGAGATCCTCCTAACGTAACTGCAGTCAAGCGTTCCCATCTCCATTCCCGTCCGTAGGGTACGAACCGGTAGGACCGTCCTGACTCTCATCTGAGGGCAAAGCCCAGATTTCCACAATAATTGTAAAGGGTCACCAACCAAAAATATAACAGTTAACACATAGCAATTAAGTTTTTAAATGCTCAAAATAGCTTTTCAACTAAGCATGCACCTTAACAGGATCTTCAATATGCGAAAAGTTCATACAATACATTGCCAATTAAAAATGAAAGTAAAATGAAGTTCTCAATCTCTTAATTAACACATAACAAATCAAGACATGGATAAGTTAATGAGTAATCAATCATCTAACCCAAACTGAGGATTTTCACTGGGCCAATCGATTGGGAAATCGATTGGGGTGAAGGTTTTTAATGAAAACAGAATCCTGGGTGAATCAATCGATTTGGCAATCGATTGACTGAGTACTGAGTCCCCAGGTTTTAAGCCAATCGATTTGGTCGAATATGGATGAGTCCTTGACTTAAGGCCCACTCGATTGGGCAATCGATTTCGTAAATGATTTTCGAAAATTGATTACAAAATCTATTGGCTAATCGATTTTGTCCATTTGGCCAAGTCCCTGTCCCTGTCTACTAAAATGCGTAAATCATAAACGTACCACCTATCACGGGTCAGTACAGTTTACCGAGGTGTCACCTTTCACGGGTCAACACGATTTACTAAAAGAAAAAGCGGGAATCGTAAACGTACCGCCTATCACAGACCAGTACTGTTTACCGAGGTGCCACCTATTACGGGTCATCACAATTCACCAAAAACGTAAATCGTAAATGTACCACCTATCACTGGTCAGTACAGTTTACCAAGGTGTCACCTATCACGGGTCAACACAATT